>NW_024468517.1:130144-183012 GCF_001632365.1 Laetiporus sulphureus 93-53 | reverse complement strand
ATTACATTCAACAGCACTCAAATTCTAAATGTATTTGGTGAGTTTGAAAATGGTGTCATTTCTTAAATATATGATATTAAATTTCTGCCTCCAACATATTATATGCAAATACTTAATATGGAATGTGGGACGGAACCGTAGCAAATTGAGATCACAAAGGCAAAAAACCTGTCGACATTTGCTAAGCATTTGCCACATGCGCAAATCGCTTCATGTCTGCAGTGAGTCGATGAAGCTGATGCATATGCATGATGGGTCACCGTAGGTTGACCGATGCTGAGTTTTCGTGAGTGCGAACAGCACCTGATACGAATGTATCCCTTACGTCTCTATCAGTACACGAGATGGCTATCGGCGCTCTCCCGATAACGTTGGGGAAGCCCAGGAGGCCAGAGGGGTCGTTCAGGCATTGAGTAGCGGTCGTTTAAAAAAAGTGTCAGACACTATCTAGTCCAACTGCGAGCAAAAAGAAATTTGAAGAGAAAAAAGTCCGCATGAGCATATCGATACGTGGGTTCAAGCCGACGCCCGTGAGACAAGAACACGCGTGACGTCACGCGTCGCATTCATGCTATAACGGTTATTATGTGCTCGTATATGCTGACAACACTTGGGGGTGTGCTCTCCGTCCACGCGACAGGTACAGATAGTTTCAACGAGAGGGTTTGTTCGAATAGGTTGCGAATGCCTTTGGCACAAGCAGGCCCATGACGAACACGGAACAACGATGCATGATGCTGAAACAACGTCTTCGGAATCCGGATGCATCATCGGCTGGAGGTGCTGCACAAGCAGATAGAAAATTACTTCTGTATGGATGGCGAAACAAGTCTTGTGGACGTACCCCCCACGGGCACCTTTAAACCTTGATATGGAGCATGAGAAACTGCCGTGCTAAACATAATCGACGTCAACCGAGTCCGAGCCTGTCAGCTACGCTCGACCGCTTTATATAACACGAACGGATCCTCCGTTCCCTCGAGCGTCACTCTCCTCGACTCTCCTCTTGCCATACACTAGCGCAGAAATGGGCGACGTGAATATCACAAATCCTCCGGCGCCGCGTGTGCCCTACTATACGCCCGCACAGTACCCCGCCTCCGGTACCGCTGTGGACACAGGGAAGCAGCCGATCCCCACGCTCTTCCAGCCCCTCAAAATCCGCGGCCTCGAGCTCCACAACCGCATATGGGTGAATATATGCGTTGATATTCGCCCAGAACATGCTGATCCACAGCGTGGCAACATCGCGTAGCTCTCTCCGATGTGCCAGTACTCCGCCCAGGATGGCAAGCTCACTCCCTGGCACTTCGCCCACCGTGCGGACCCCTCTACCTTTCACGTCCTAACGCACACCCACTCACATCCCCACAGTCGGTGGCATCATCCAGCGCGGTCCCGGCCTGAGCATGATCGAGGCCACCTCAGTAACCCCAGAGGGCCGCATCACTCCCGAAGACTCCGGCCTCTGGTGCGACGAGCAGATCCCCCCACTCCAAGACATCGTCACCTTCGCGCACTCGCAGAACCAGAAGATCGGCATCCAGCTCGGACACGCCGGGCGCAAGGCGTCCACCGTGGCGCCCTGGCTCTCCGCAGGCGCCACCGCCACCGCACTCGTCGGTGGCTGGCCCAACGACGTATGGGCGCCGAGCGCGCTGTCATACAGCGATGCGTACCCGAAGCCGAAAGAGCTAACGAAGGACGGCATCAAACGGATCGTGCGTTCGTTCGCAGAGGCAGCGAGGCGCGCGCTGCGTGCGGGGTTCGACGTGATCGAGATACACAACGCGCATGGATACCTGTTGCACGAGTTTGTGAGCCCCGTGAGCAACAAGCGCACGGACGAGTATGGAGGGAGCTTTGTAAACCGGATCCGCCTCACGCTCGAGGTCGTCGATGCCGTGCGCTCCATCATCCCTCCGGACATGCCTTTGTTCCTCCGGTCCGTGTTCCAAGTGCCTCTAAATCTCGCCTTCATTCACATGCTGCACACAGGATTTCTGCGACAGACTGGCTTGAAGAGAGCCTCTCCGAGGAGCCCTCGTGGACCGCGGAGGAAACCGTGCGCCTCGCGGGTATCCTTGCAGAGCACGACGTGGACCTGCTCGACGTCAGTACAGGCGGACTGCATCCCGCGCAGAAGATCGACGGCGGGCCGGCATATCAGGCGCGCTTTGCAGAGATGGTCAAGAAGGCGCACGGCGACCGCATCCGCGTCGCGACTGTCGGAGCCGTCTCGGACGGACACACCGCACAGAACGTGCTGGACAAGGTGAGCAAGGGCATTGTGGTGTGTTGAAGGTTTGGGCTGATGGAACGTGGTGTTTCAGGGCCAAGCGGACGTGGTGTTCGTCGCGAGGCAGTTCCAGAAGAACCCAGGGACGGTGTGGCAGTTTGCGGAGGAGCTGGGCGTGGACCTCACTATTGCGCACCAGATTGAGTGGGGGTTCATGGGACGCGGGAATGTCGGCCGTGCGCATAAGAAGGCGTAATCGGAAGCATTGACAGTTTACGAGCGTCGGAAGGGGTTTCTGCCGGGTACCTATGACAGACCAGTTTCCGCGGAAACTTAGTTTACTTACAGCGTTAGAGTGAATATGAAGACTCACTCGAAGTGTAGCAAGTGCCAGTCAAGCTTGTTCAGTCCAACATGATGGATTGGAACCTGAGGCCCAGATCGGCGTCTATAGAACCAAATCAAGGTTAAGGTTTATCGCCCCGGGCTGAACATGCAGTCTGCACTTCAAATCAATGCGACATGTGCATGGGCATAGTGCGCAGTAAATCGCCGGGCGAAGTCCATTTCACGGTTGAGATAGCACAAAAACTGCAATACGGGCCGCCCGTTACCCATTCAGTATCCCATCGATTGAGACATAAAGCCACGCAGTGGAACCGCATGAGACGAGATGAAGTGCAGATCCGATGTTTTGTGAGACATACAAAGTTTTACAGGACGTGGTCAGGATCTGTGAACAATTACTGAGAGATACCTGGTGAATGCTGGGGTCTCAGAAACGCGAGCGTACGGAAAGCAAATGAAGCCTACCAATGACACCGCAGGCCACACGGCCACCCGCGTTGCCCGTCTGTAATGAGTCCTCGTTTCCGCCCTTTCCCAGATCGTCTGTTCCCTAAGGAGCGATTATGAGGACATGAGATGGCAAGACAATGGATGCAGGGAACTCGACCACTTACCGCGTGAAGAACGACTGCACGGCTGGAGGCAGACACGAAACGTCAGCGTCAGGAAAGACATGCGTACATAGCGCCTAGACAGACCCGACAATGCTCAGCGGCCCGTTCAGCGAAATCAGCTTGTCCTCCATCGATAGCTGCACCGCGCCCTGTGCGTCGCTCAGAACGTTCCCGAGGTCGCCGATGTGCCGCTCATCAGCGGTCGGCGCGCCATGAGTCTTTTCCAGAGGGTTGTAGTGCGCTCCGGCAGAGACGCAGCCGGCGGAGAGGTCGCCGGAAGTGCTAGCGCATGTCAACGGGACTGGTCTGAGAGATCGGCTGGGACAGCGCGACGTACTGGATGTGGAAACCCCGCTCCGCGCGTGGGTCGAGCCCGCGCAGTTCGCCGGTGATCGTGACCGGCGCGGTCGGCGCTGTCTGTGCAAACGTCACTGTGCCGCTCGCACCCGAGTCACCTTTGAGCACTGCAACGGCCTGGTTGTGGTGGAGGGGAACAATCCTGAATGAGAACGAGGAAAGGATGGGATTGCGTGCACGCACCTTGGTTACGACCGGCAGCGCAGGGGCGGGCGCGGGTCGGAGGAACGCCACCCAGAAGAGGAACGCAGCGACGACTGTGCCGAGCGCGGTGAGCACGAGGGGCTGTTTGCTCTGGCGTGTTCGCTGGTGGGTGTCCATTTTGTGAAATGAGAACCGAGTGAGGGTCGTTCGATGCGTTCAGGACGTGCTGGTTGAAGTGTGGGCAGACTGCGACACAGTGCCCGAGCGATACGCTATCAGAAGCTTACTCATACAGCATCGTCATGTGCTGCCCGGTGGCTAAGATTCTCAAAGTCATCATGCAAGCCAGTGCGTTGAGCAGAGAATAAATAAGGTGGAAGAAAAGCCGGTGTAGTGCTGACGGTCGCGGTGGTGAAGTCGGAAATGCTTGCGGTCAACCAACGCATAGTAAGCGCCTGTCAGAAGTTCCAGACTCTCGTTCGCGCAAACAACTCTTTGTCGAGAAATTCGTGTTCAATCATCCTGAAGAAACGGCGCACTTTTACACTAAAACTAGAGCTTGTCGACATGTCCGGACCTGGCACATCAATGCACACTTGCAAGCAGATGACATTGAACAAATAGTACGAGAAGCACGCGGCCGCCAGTACTCGTCAGACAAGGATAGCCGAGAGCCCGTGGAGGTTCAAAAGAATTGTTGAATTTGTTCACGGGAGATTACAGTACTTTGTAAGCTGCCGGTGTGAGTCTATAGCGTTCTGTCACGTCGTTCACGAAAGTCGGCCTTCCTACTGGCGGCGGCGGATCATACCTACGAGGTGAAAGGACAGATTATCTGGATGTTACTCCAACTCAAAAAGGTCCATCGAAGAACTTACACTTTCCTCATGCTTGACCGCGCTGGTATAGACGTCTTCTTCCCGAACGATAGAGATGACAATCGGGCTGCGCTGTTCATCTGCCACAATTTCCAGTGGATGATTGTGATTGTGCAAGTGGGTGACGGTCGGGCTGAGCATGATGGCGGTTCTTCCGTCTTCATCTTGCGTAGACTTGATGATGGCACGGTTGTTCAGGGTGAACAGTACCGAATTGGCGTATCTGTACAGAGTTCTCAGTGTGCTGACATTGCTGATCGAGAAATTGTTGGTACAGCTTTGAGAGAAAGAGCAGTCTGAAAGTTCGTCAGTGTGACGCCAGCTTGCAGAAGTGCACGTCAAACTTACAGACATACTGCCCAGTCTGGGCCCGACTCCTGTACGGCTATGATCATGAGCCGATGGCCGATGACGAACATATACGTGTGACACATACCGCCGGTGCCATGAACAACAGAACGGAAGCGACAATGGCGGTGGTGGCTGGTGGCAATTTTAAGATTTTCACGAAGAGAACACAACTGCGAGTTTCTCAGAAACATACCCGTCAATGTGCCTGTTTCAATGACCACACGAGCTAGACGCTTCATGAGAATATCAGTCTGCTTCAGCCCATTCTTCATTTTATGGAACTGTTCTGCAGCTGTGAGGAATGTGCAAATTTGAACACAGTAGAACTGACCAAAATGACGAGCGTTATCGCAATTGTCAGGTCGGCTACAGCGCTTCCAACAAGCCAAGACTAGCGCAGATATTAGCATAAGGTTTACAGATAGCCTGTATCGCTCACAATATTTGCACCGTAGGTCACTGTTGTGCTGTTCACCAAAGAAGATGTGTCAATATCCACGTTCAAAACCCCTTCAAGCATTAGCGATGAAGTGGTGAGCAAAAACGTACCTCAAGCCTTCAATTAACGTACTAACGCCGAAGATGATCCCTGAGCACATCTGTGCCAACGCCATCTGATTAGCCCGCAATGAACAGAGCAAAGTTGAAGACATCAATGTCAGACACTAATCCAGAACTCTCAGCGTACGCACCACAATGACAAATCCTGTTGTAATGCGCGACCGGGAGAGGATGTAGATACGGCGAGCAAAGTACGCTTGCACCGCGGCTGATTGGATAGCACACATGATATAGATGATGCCCCATTGATCCAATAAGCTGCAGAAAACTTGAAGATCCTGATTGTTCCCCGATAGTATTGCCTCATGCACGGAATGAAAAACCTTCACGACCACCAATCCAGTCTGGACCCACTCGTAGATACATACGAGATAGACTGGTATCAATGATGTCAGCCGGGAGTGCATGTCTCCGTGAGTGACGGGGCTTACCCAGGCACTTTTGAATTAAGGGATCATCAGGAAAGCAGACATGGTAAACATCTCAATCGACTCATCAAATATAACCTGCAGTAGGACGTCGATGATGACCTACAAGTTTGTACTGTCAATGCAGACTGTAGTCCCACATTGAAGACGAGTCCGACCAGCTACGATTGTCAAGATGGTTTGATCCAAGTTCCAGGTTGTTCAGCAACTACAAAGTAGAACTTACTTGAGCAAGTCTAGAAAGCCGTTAGCATGTTCAACAAAGCGATAACGACTGCTGACAAACTCAAGTCTATATACCTCAGTCAGGAAGGGCGGTAGAGTAGACATGGGGTTCACTGTAGGTGTAAGGGATTACAGGCCAGAATGGCGTTAGTTCCAGAATTTATAGCATAGAGGATGTCATTGATAAACTGTCAAATGCTGTACCTGGCCAAATTTTGTTTGCACGACAACAGCCTCGCGTCTGGCAGCTGCCTCATAGAGTGGACGGATTGCTAAATTGGAATGCCTTTCCATTCATCTGAATGATTGACAGCCGGCCGACTCGTCGTTACTCGTATCGCATCCATATCAAATCAGGATCCCAGACGGAAGAATCGAGGATGCTAAGAAGGTTTCCCCCTCACGGCCAATCGAAATCGAAAAACGCTCTGTCCCGGTCATATTTCACGGTAGCACTACAGGTTGCACTATTTGGGAGCGCTGTATTTGACAGATGCAGACGCTCGAAAGCAACATGACTGTGATTTGATCTCCGTTCCTCGGCAGCGGATATCATAAGGTTCTGCCAGCTGTAAAGATTTGCACAGCCCAGAAGACGCGCCAATGGTGGCCGTTTAGCGCCACACGCTACGATACCCCAACGCGACTGCAAACTGTTAATAAATAACCATCCAGGGCGGCCCATGCAGACGATAGACCAGCTGCATCCGTCGACGTCCACGCACTGAGCTTGTACGATTCTGCGGGTTCCAAAATGCAAATTTGGCAGTCAGGCGCTACTGCCATATGCAAAGTTTTCGTGAGTACAAACAGCACCTGAGATGAGTGCATGCTCACGTCTCTATCAGTACGCGAGATGGCTATCGGCGCTCTCTCGATAACGTTGGGGAGTCCCAGGATGCTAGAGAAATCACTTAGGCATTGAGTCAGTGTCAGGCATTATCTAGTTCAGCTGAAACCAAAAGCCAGAAGAAAAATTAGATGATGTGCTTAAGCGCAAGTAGACGCCCGGAGAATGAACTTGCTCGAGGTGACCGAAGAACACGCGTGACGTCACGCGTCGCGTCGCGTGTTTTTCTACAGCCTACATATATGCTGACAACAACAGGATCTATGCTCTGAGTCCACGCGATGTATTCCGTCGAGGAGCTTAGGTTACGGCGACACCGTACCGAAGTGTTCACGAACGACGTACCAGGCGACCGCGTCTCGAGAGCGATTTAAGGCACGCTTCAACACGCAATGAGCGATACGCACCACGCTCCACCGGGCTTCTAGCCTGACGCGTGCCATTTCCCTGTGCATTCACCGCGAGCTTGTTCGGATAGGTTGCGAATATTTGCCTTCGGCACAAGCGGAGAGTGGGGTTTCACGGGACGTGGGATGTCCGCCGTGCGCAGAAGAAGGCGTATCGAAAGCATTGACGATTTACGAGCGTCAGATTCCGGGTGTGGGGGTGTACACGTGTACCAGTCAAGCTTGAGTAGAGCTTTCAGATGGATTGAACCCAGGTCGGCGTCTGTAGAACCAAATCGAGGTTAAGGTTTCTTGCACCAGAACATGCAGCTGCAGGTGGGACGGTTTCAAATTTGAGCGAACCAACGCAACATGGGATTTATTATTGTTGATAGCAGCGAATCGCCAAGCGGAGTCAATTTCAGGATTGAGATATCAAATGACACAGAAACCGGCCGCGCCACCTTTTCAGTGCCCCCGTCACCGATAAGCCATGCCGTTGGATCGCATTGATCAGGAATTGAGACAATATGCACTGCGGATCCGTTATTTTGTGACATACAGAATTTTACACGACATAGCCATAGGTCCTTTGGGAACCTGAGAACAGCTACTGAGAGACTCCTGACGGATGCTGGGTTCTCAGAAACGCGAGCGTGCGGAAAGGAAGCGAGGCCTACCGATAACACCGCAGGCCACACGGCCACCCGCATTGCCCGTCTGCAATGAGTCTTCGTTGCCGCCCTTTCCAAGATCGTCTGTTCCCTAACGAGCGATTATGAGGACATGAGATAGCAAGGCAATGAATGCACGGAATTCGAGCACCCACCGCGTGAAGAACGACCGCACGGCTGGAGGAGACACGAAACGTCAGCGTCAGGAAAGACACGCGTACATAGCGCCTAGACAGACCCTACAATGCTCAGCGGCCCGTTCAGCGAAATCAGCCTGTCCTCCATCGAGATCTGCACCGCGCCCTGCGCATCGCTCAACACGTTCCCAAGGTCGCCGACGTGCCGCTCGTCAGCAGACGGCGCGCCATGTTTCTTTCCCAGAGGATTATAGTGCGCGCCGGCCGAGACGCAGCCAGCGGAGAGGTCACCCGAAGTACTAGTGCATGTCAACGAGACTGATCTTAGAGATTGGGTGGATGGAGAAACAGCGCGACGTACTGGATGTGAAAGCCTCGCTCCGCGCGTGGGTCGAGCCCGCGCAGTTCGCCGGTGACCGTGACCGCCGCCGTCGGCACTGTCTGTGCAAACGTCACCGTGCCGCTCACACCCGAGTCGCCTTTGAGCACTGCAACGGCCTGGGGGGACGACCAACCTGAGTGAGAACGAAGGATGGATGGGGCCGCGTGCACGCACCTTGGTAATGACCGGCACCGCAGGGACGGGCGCGGGTCGGAGGAACGCCACCCAGAAGAGGAACGCGGCGGCGAGGGTGCCGAGCGCGGTGAACACGAGGGGCTGTTTGTTCTGCCATGTTCGCTGGTAGGTGTCCATTTTGCGAAATGAAAATCGAGTATGGGTCGTTGGACGCGCTGCAGGTCGTGCGGGTTGACTGTGTGGGCATTGGGCTGCGACCGCCGACACGTCCGAACGATGTGCATGCCATCAGAGGCTTACTCATAGTACAGCATCGTCATGTGCTGCCCAGTGGCTAAAATTCTCAGTCATCATGCAAGCCAGTGCTGAGTGCGTTGAGCAGCGAATCAATACGGTGGAGGTGTAGTGCTGACGGTCACCGCGGTGGAGAAGTTGGAAATGCCTGCGGTCAACCAGCGCATAAGCGCCTGTCATACCGAACTCTACCTGAAACTCGTTCGCACAAACAACTCGTTTTTTGTCGAGAAATTTGTGTTCAATCATCCTGGAAGAAACGGCGCACTTTTACACTAAAACCACAGCTTATCGACATGTCCGGACCTGGCACATCAATGCACACTTGCAAGCAGACATTGAACAAATAGTACGAGAAGCACGCGGCAGTACTCGTCAGACAAGGATAGCCGGAGCCCGTGGAGGTTCAAAGGAATTGTTGAATTTGTTCACGGGAGACTACAGTACTTTGTAAACTGCCAGTGTGAGTCGATAGCGTTCTGTCACGTCCTCCACGGAAGTCGGCCTTCCTACTGCGCGGCGGATCATACCTACGAGGTCAAGGGACAGATTATCTGGATGTTACTCCAACTCAAAAAGGTCCATCGATGAACTTACACTTTCCTCATGCTTGACCGCGCTGGTATAGACGTCTTCTTCCCGAACGATAGAGATGACAATCGGGCTGCGCTGTTCATCTGACATAATTTCCAGTGGATGATTGTGATTGTGCAAGTGGGGGACGGTCGGGCTGAGCATGATGGCGGTTCTTCCGTCTTCACCTTGCGTAGACTTGATGATGGCTCGGTTGTTCAGGGTGAACAATGCCGAATTGGTGTATCTATACAGAGTTTTCAGCGTGCTGACGTTGCTAACTGAGAAACTGTCGGTACAGTTTGGAGAGAAAGAGCATTCTGCCACAGAGCTTGTCAATGTGGCGCCGGCTTGCAGAAGCGGCTCGTCAGAGACTTACGGGCATATTGTCCACTCCTGTATGGCTATGATGATGAGCCGATGGCCGATGATGAACATGTACGACACGTACCACCGCTGTGAACAAAAGAACGAGAGCGGCAATGGCTGTGGTGGCTGGTGGCAAGTTTAGCTTCTCACGAAGAGTTACACAGCTCAGAAATACTGTACCCGTCAATGTGCCTGTTTCAATGACCATACGAGCTAGACGCTTCATGAGAATATCAGTCTGCTTCAGCCCATTCTTCATTTTGTGGAACTGTTCTGCGGTTCTGAGGGATTCTGTAAATTTGTACACAGTAGAACTGACCAAAATGACGAGCGTTATGGCAATTGTCACGTCGGCTACAGCGCTTACAACAAGCCAAGCCTAGCGCAGATATTAGCATATAATTTACAGAGAGCCTACATCGCTCACAATAGTTGCACCTGCTGAGCTGTTCACGGAAGAAGATGCGTCAATATCCACATTCAAACCCCTTGAAGCATTAGCGATGAAATGATAAGCAATGACATACCTCACGCTTTGAATGTTACTGAGGGCGGAGAGGATTCCTATGCATATCTGTCCTAACGTTACCTAATTAGCCCGCAAGGAACAGAGCATAGTTGAAGACATTAATGTCACCAGGCACTAATTGAGAACTCTCAGCATACGCACTGCAATGACAGATCCTGTGATTATGCGCGACCGCGAAAGGATGTAGATGCGGCGAGCAAAGTAGGTTTGCACCGCGGCTGACTGGACAGCACACATGATATTGATGATGGTCCATTGATACCATATGTTGTAAAAGGAGTCCAGAGTGTTCCCCGATAGTATTGCCTCATGCACGGAACGAAAAACCTTCACAGCCACCAATCCAGTCTGGACCCACTCGTAAATACATACGAGATAGACTGGTGTCAGTCATGTCAGCTGGGAGTGCATGTCTCCGTGAGTGATGGGGCTTACCCAGGCACTTTTGGTTAAAGGGATCATCAGGAAAGCAGAGATGATATACGTCTCAATCGACTCGTCAAATATAACACGCAATAGGACGTCGATGACTACTTACAAGTTTGCACTGTCAATGCAGATTGTAGTCCCACATTGAAGAGGAGTCCGACCAGCTGTTGTCAAGATGGATTGACCCAAGTTCCGGGTGGTCCAGAAACCACAAAGTAGAACTTACTTCCGGGCGATAACTGGAAAGCCGTTAGCATGTAATACAACGCGATAACGACTGCTGACACACTCATCTGTATATACACCACTCAGAGCAGACATGGGGTTCTGTAGGTGGAAGGGATCACAGCCCAGAATGACATCAATCCCAGAATTTATAGCATAGAGGATGACATTGATGAACTGTCAGATGCGGTGCCCCAGCGAATTTTGTTGGTATGCAAGAGCCTCGCGTCCCATATGCTCTCAGCTTAGGCATGAACTCACTTATTTGTGATTTGATGCCAAAGCATCGAATGTGTCAGAAAGCACCATCGAGGGTCAAAGCATTAATACACATCTGTTTCATGAATACCTACGAAGAGACGCATTCCAGAGGTGACTTCCACATCGTGTCACAGACCACATTACTATGAAAATGCCATGCACGAATGTGCAGAGGCGATGAAAGGTTGATAACGCCGGTGCGCATCTGTCAATAACGAGGACAATAAGTACCTCGAAGATTGCATCGTATCAGATGCCTCACAGAGGAAACGGACAGCCAAATTAGGATGCTTCTTCATTCATTTGACTGATTGACACGCGGGCGCATCCATGTCCCCATTTTCTGTTACTCGGGGTAGGTAGTCAACATCGGAAGAGATCCATATCAAATCTGAAACACTTTTCAGTGTAGTCCCAGATGGAAGAATCGACGATGCTAAAAGGGTCCCGCTCTCATGGTCAATGCAACCAATCGAAGTCAGAAAACCCTCTGTCCCGGTCACATCTCACTGTGGCAGTTCAGATTGCACTATTGATGGACACTGTATTTGACAGATGCAAACATACGAAAGCGATGCGACCGCAGAATTCGATAATTACCGGCTCTTGCTGGAAGAAGGCATGTTATACTATCTCCGTTCCTTGGTAGCGAACATTATATGGTTCTGCCAGCCGTACAAGGTTTGCGCAGCCCGGAAGATGCGCATTACAGCAGCAGAAGTCACCGTCAGATCCGATGCGACGCGGATGAAGACTTACCGTGCAGACACCACTTGTCGCTTTGTGATGTGGTAGAGTTGCATTTGCAGTACGCACATGACAAGGTAACCTTGGGAGGATGACATACCGTCGTCCGCTCGCTGAAGAAAACCGCATTATAAACGGCCGCAGCCGCAAAGTTTGTCGAATGCGATGAAGGTGGGAGACTGGCTTCTCTGGTGCATAGCGTACCGCTACAGTCCGCACTGAAGTCTATCAAAGACTTCGACGAGTGAGCCGACATCGGCGGTGCATTACGTTGTTCATTCTCATTGAAGAGGTCAAATGCCATACTAAGTTTATCTGAGGAGATAAAATAGGCCGGAATGATACGTGGTTGTGTGTATTCTGGCTGCGTTGCTAGTACTGGGGATAATCGATGAACTTGTTTGGATCGTTGACAGTCCGCGGGAAACGATCGTTTTGAAAAGGATCGCGCGCCAAAATGACCATGAACTATGGAAGCGCCTCGTGATTAGCGCTTAGTGCACGCCAAACTCCTCCCTCAGTCCCCCATTGGCGCGACCGTAGCGCGCTGGCATGCCACCCCAATTTGACCGCAAACCATCCACCGCGGCCAGCGCAGACGACAGACGAGCTGCATCCGTCGACGTTCGCTCACTGAGCTTGTGCATTCTGCAGGTTCCAAAACGCGAAGCAGGCGGTCAGGCGCTATTGCTATATGTTTCGAAACCGCTCATCTGTTGGCCGTGCACATTAGCGTGCCGAATGTTGCATGCCAAGGTGGCCCTTACTGTTTGAAATTATGAATAGAGGAGTCTTCACATATTCAATGATGACCGGTATGCAGCAGCAGACCACAACGTGGTAAGATGTAGACGACTCGGGAGGCGGATGAAGAGTCTGAAGAAATAAAGGAAGACTTCGTTTAGACCGTGACGTGAACCTCTGGCAGCGGCCATACAATGTCAGAACACTCACCTGCGCATCATGAGGAGGACACACCTTCACAAGCCGGCGTTCAACTGACGCGTTCGTGCTCGATGCTGTCACAAGGATGTATCACAGATTCACACAGCAACTTGCTCACACTACCTGCACATCGTTATTCGGTACTAATCATGCTATAATATGACTGGAGTTTACTGCTGACTGGCGACATCACCGTTCGCCGAAATGTCGCATCGCACATCCTTCCATGGGTGCATATCCAGTCAATCGAATGGTTTCATCACATCGTTACCCCTCACGTCTGTCGCAAAGTTGCTCTGAACGCCCTCCTTCCAATTCGGCTGCTCGAAAGTCGAAGTGTGGCACCACGGCTTCAGCGTCAGCTCCTTCTCGATGACGCGGGCAAAGTGCTCTGACCAGCCCTTGCGAGGGAAGGCCGCCGTGGTTGTCTCGATCAGACGTGGGTGGATGAGATTCGCGCGACTGCAGAAAAATGCCGATAATCAGCCAGCCGATATCTAGAAAACGGTGATGGGCGTACAGTCCGACATTGTCTGTGAAAAGTCCGTCTATCAGCAGTGCGAGTCGGCTTTGGCGCTGAAGGACCTACCGAGGATGGTTGCGAGTTGCAAGATCTGCCCGATCATAGTGATATTCCCTCTGCGCGCATACACTGCTTAACGTTCTCCGCTCTGGAGCCTCCAACTCACGCACCCTTTCACAAAGATGTCCTGGTGCCTGATGATCGCATCGCACACGCTGTCCGCCTGGTCTTCCGGGCCGCCTTGCTGCAAGATCAGGTCGCGGGCGACGATCGCGCCTTTGAACTCGAACGACATCTTGGTGCTCGCCAGGAACCGGTTGGCGGTGCCGATGTCATGCAGCAGACACGCGAGGTAGTATGTCTCGGAATCATACAACCAGGATGGAAAGTGCGTCTTCACTAGCGCGGTGCCTGTCCCGAGCATGTGAGCTCCACAACGATGGAGGTCGTTGCAAGGATGGCTTACGAACCATAGATGTAGACTCGGTGGCTGTGGTTGTAGGTTTGTTCATCGAGTTCTGCCTGTACGAAACCACCAGTACTTAGTCAAGATCCACTCATCGCAAGAACGCAACTACCTTCACGAAGTCTTTCACCGCCCGGACAACAGATGAGTCCGGCAGTGGGAAGTCAGACGCGACGACAAGCTCTTGCTTTGGATTGGGGCCAGATGCAGTCGGATGGTCCTTGAATAGCACGTCCGGGTCCCTGGGAACAGGGGTGAATCCGTAGAATGCGACGTCGTCCCTCGACATCCTGCTTGGTTGCTATAGTGATCTCGTGGAGAGACACACCGAAGTATATATATGCGAGTTTACTCGAGTCCCGGCCGAGTGACGAATGCTGCGAGAGCGACTGCGTGCTCAACAGCCTGACTCGAAATACGATGACTAACACCACGATCAGATGGTCATCTGTCCGAGCTGCGAAGACTTGTCGTGATCGACGAGTCGATGTTGCATCAGAGCACATGCATAGCAACGTTTTTGGAGTTCCCGAGATAGCTAGGGAACGACGGGAAGGTCCACATGTTGGCATCCTATGTAGTACGCGGAATATGTCGTAGCATGTCGTGAGAGTGATACATGTTTTCCGACAATGAGTGATTTGCGGTGTATCACCGCCCGAGCGTCCAGGGCAAAGGATCATCGATGAATGCTCGGATGAGACTGGAGTACGTTCATTTCGCAAGCCAAGCCTGAGTAGGCCTGAGTTGACCCATGATCATAATGAGGAGGATATCGTTGCCGCCGCAGTGAGTTGCGCTTCAAAATGGCAAGCGCTGAGACTTCCGACTCGGATATTTGTGCAGAGGCATGTTGAGCCGCAAGTGAGGAGGCATAGTATGCGGGTCGAAGAGAAATGGCACGTAAGATGGAAACCACTCAGTGGCTTGAGTGAGATCGGATCTAGATGTGATCTAGTGGTCGACGTTGTGGCCCCGCGCTACCTGTGGCTGCTTCACTACTACGCCCATGGCGGACCCCTTGCTCGCAGAATTTTCCGAGCTCTCCCACCTATCGTAAAGCACAAAACTCAGGCAACCGTAGCAGCTGTCTCACCATACGCTTTTATCATACAGGAGAGAAGACCTGGAAGAGCTCCTCGTCGATCCTGTGTATTTCCAGGCAATATTCCACTCTCTGAACCGGGTCAAGGCTCTATACCAGGCACAAGCCGAGCTTGGGAGCGCAAATGAGACCATAGCGAGTGCGTCTGCGTTGGCAATTCAAGATCGTTCTATTCATTCCAGCAGAGAACAACCTCGCGTTGCAGGATGCCCTCTATACGTTGCGCAACGATACACAGCAAGCATTCGATGAGGCCAAGAGTCTGGAAGCAAGATGGAAAGAAGTGGAAAAGGAGCAAAAAGAGGTGTACCAGGTCTGCCTCGCTTCATTCTTTGATACCCCCTCCTTCAGATATGTTGATCTGTGATTCAGCGCTTTACTCCACAGTTCCTCTTGATGCGGCTGAGACACGCCACGGTCGCCCAGGATGATATCTCAGAAGCCCGTGCATCCGAATTCGTTCAAGCGTCGTCTGCGGAGCCATCGCCAGTCGCCGCGAACAGCAAGGACATTGACGACTTTGTCCGCGAGTTTAAGGAACTACGCAAGGTGTATCATAAACGGATGATGTGGGGCGATCGCTGGGCGGCAGGACAAGTTGTGTGGAGAGATGACTAGCTAAACCTCACACATTTTGGGTTCACTGGGACATTCGCGGACAATGGGATGTTGTATGATACACGCGAGGGCAGTTATACTTCGGGAGCCTGATGTCAGAGCGATACGTAGGAGACATCGGATGAATTTACAGTGATCGTTTGCACATATCCTCGCAAAAGTCCCGGAAACAGTATCTAGGAGAAAAAGACTAGGACCGGAACAAAATGTTCACTGCCCGCCGGCGAATACCCAAGATGCCCACCACGAACGCGGTTCTTCTATCCTCTCTTCTTCAGCCTCTTCGTACCTCAGGCGATCCTGCATCGCCTCCTCCTCAACAATAACCTCACCGACCACCGCCTCCCGAAGGGAGACAACTCCGCCAACAGCGCTCATTCCGGCATCCGTGACTGGCAACCCATCAGGAACGGCAGGAGCCAGATGCCCTCCTTGCCGCGTGTCCATCTCCTCTTCCGCAGAATCAAAGCGAACCTGGCGCAAATGACGAGGGAACGTAAAGAAAGAGGATGGGAGACCATGCCGGAGAGTCGACCTCAGGCCTCGCGATGCATTCCGACCCGGCACAATGGGGTCCCCCAAGCCGAGCTCCAGCGACGAATAGCGACCACTGCTGCTCCACTGTCGCCATCCATGCTGCCTATGAGGCGGCCAAGAAGCCATGCCCACTTCCGCATCGCCCTCTCTGTCCAACGTCTGCAAACGAGACTCGATCTCCGGCGGCAACTCGATCTTCTCATTGCCATTGAGTCGTCTTAACGGAGCCATGGCGTTATAGGCACGAACACCGGTTCCACCTGCGCTCCCTCGACTGATCAGAATGGACGAGACGCCCGAAGCGATATACTCGTCCTCCCGCCATGCGCCGAGCCTGCCGGACCCGGGCTGCGTCGTCAAGCACAGGTGGACGTTGACCGTGTCATCGAGGTCGAGCGGGCCGAGCGGATCACGCGGCAGCCACAGCTCGTCGTGAATCGGCCGGATGTAATAAGGATTATCGTATGGAACGTCCGGAGAGGACTCGTCGTCCCATGCAGGATGCGGAGGATGTGGCGTCACAGGTTTGGATGTCAGAGCCCGCTCGGAAACGAGAACATCGGCCTTCCCGTTAAATCCGTATTCTCTACCGTCGTCAATGATGGGAGAACTGCCACTGACGGCCTTGACCTCCTGAACGTCCTCCATAAGATCAAATTGCGAAGGCCCAAAAGGAATAGACCCTCTGCGTGTCCTATGGTATGGCCGTCTCGGAATTGTCGCATAGCCGTCATCGATCCTGTCAGGAAAACGAGTCGGGTGAACACGCGCGGGCAATGTATGCGAGCCTTTCCGCTGCTGAGTCCTCTTCAGTGGATCTGCCTCAGCAGCGTTATTTTCGATGGGCTGCACTTCATCGAGTAGCGCCTCGGTGGCGTTCCCCATTCCACAGATAATCTGTGCCTCGAGGAGATCATCGCGCTCGAATTTGGTTCTGCACAGTCTGGTCAAGCTGCAAAGGACCATCAGCCGCCAGTAGCGAAACCGAGCGCGAGGCACGTACAGCAGCTTGCCACCGGCTGTCAGCACAACGAGGACGGCCGATACTGCGATATTAACTGTTTTCTTGAGGACGACCATGTAGGCTAAGAAAACAACCTAGGAGATATGTTTATAGCCCGGATCGGGAGTACTCTCAATGTATCAGCACCAACCTGTGCCAAGATTAGCCCTGCGGTTGTAAACCCGGTCAATACTATATCTCAATAAAGCCGAGGAACGATTACCGTCGCAAGAGTATCGGATAATCCTGATCAAGATCCTTTGCCCGTTGCCCTCGTAGTTCTTCGCATACACATGCAAGAGCTAAATGACGCCATTAGAATCGTGCTACGGCACAGCTACACCTACTGCACCTGATTCCGAATGACCGCTGGGTTCCCATCAGCTATCCTGTCCTAAGATATTCAGCTGTTCTGACTCACTAGCTTCAACGCAGTAATAGACGAAGCTGAACGGGATCACCAGAGGGTTGAGAACCGCAAAGACTAGCACCACATGTACAACTAGAACATGGTTCGGTAGCCAGTCTAAAGGTGTTGTATGAGAACATGAGTGGCAAAGTCCTCATAGATACGTACAATAATAGTTGAAGGTACGCGGGCGTATGCCGATGGCCCGTTTGCGAGGGGTCACCTGCCGTTTCGTAGACGGATATAACAGCAGAGGGAGCTGACAAAATCGGGTGAGATAAGACCTTAATAATACCAATCATTCGACCCACTCCAACTGAGGAATCGTCAAGCAGGTCAGCGTTACTATTTTAAGGTAGCAAAAGCCGTTCTTACATAGTGCGAGTTCGATTCCTCCATGCATTGCAGTAGTGAAAATCACTGCGAGTCGTTAGAACAGGCCTGAATAGACATATTTAGCTTGCTCACGCCATCCAACGTAGAATGGTCCTGCGGTTGGGAAGCTATCCGCCACAATCTGTATCACTTGCAGGCCCGATGTAGAGCTGAGGGACACAAGGAATGACTGCAAGGTCGCCGTTCCAACGCAGAAGAAAATCAGAACGTTGACGATGAGGAATTTGTAGTACCGAGTCATGATTCGGTCGTGTAGGGTGGACAGAGTAGCTATCGTATGCGCTTTCTTCGCAATGAGTACTGTCAGTGTAATCGACGTCTGATGAGCAAAAATACGGCACACTCGTGGGATATTGACTTACGCAATAATAAAGGAATCAGGAGAGACAAAAGGGAAACTAGCACCGTCGGTACGAATGATTGCAACACCTCTTCTTCCCACGGGTGCTTGTCAAGATACGTACTCTGCCATTTTTACTCGTCAATGATTCGACGCATCAACTGATATGACTGTAGACGCACCAACTGAGGCCAGAAGCTGCTGATGTTCTGTATGGATACCAGACCAACAAGGATAGACACAGGGAAAACCCAGGAAATAGTGAATCCCCTAAACATGACCGGTCACACCAAGCATTCAGAACCTCGTAAACAGAAACTCACCATACTCCTATATTTACTAGCCAATCTTTGACGAACTATGCAGCTAATCAGTACAACGATTACGATTGTAGTGAGATAGATCATACCTCAACTCGGAACGTTGGCTTCATCAGTCGCGTCCAATCCAGGTCCTCGTACGAGGGTGCCATAGTCACGAGACACTGCAGGGGGTTGGCTGGATGCACAGCGAGGGACTTGCATGCTCGTCTCGCATCAGCTGGATCGATGAAAGTAACAAAGGCAGTCGACATAGGCTCATAGTCGTCTGTCAGGATCGCACGTTTCTCAGTAATGAGCGAAGTCAAAACCTCGAGTTTTGCTGTGTAATAGTCGATCGAAGGGACAGTCCTACCGCGAAACAGAGACGACAGATGGATAAGGGGCTGGTATGCATCCAGGCTACTGCGAGGGAGACTGAGAAGGGCGTCCCAGACAGTATCTGCATCAACGTTCGAAGGCGGAGGTGGGTCTTCGGATACACGCAAGTCCATTTGATTTTCCCGCCAGGATGAAGAAAGTGTCAGTCGCCTCAGAGCCGGGAGAGGTTCAGGACCTATGTCCTCTGCTTGGGTTAGGAATGGTCGGAGCGTCCTGACCAGCAGCTGTATTCGATCCTCCCCAGCAGATATATCTGGCCCGCTAGAGTCGGTGCTAACTGGGATATGGACGTTGGCCTGCCCTACAGCACTCAGCACATTCCTGGCTAGTTTGATGTGAGCCGTCTCGAGAAGGCGTAACACCTCTTCGCGTCGTTCGAATAATGAAGATAGTTCAGTCATTCTTCGTACGAGGACAACGCGATCGATCGTAGGCGGGTCTAGTGAACCAGGCTTGACCCCAACAGAAGTAATAGGCTGTTGATGATCGGCGGAACGCGTATAATGCAGGCGAGGACGAGGATGATGGAGGTGAATGGGTATATGTGTAAGCTTTATCAGTAAAAAAGCAAACGTCTTGTTGAGGAAGCCAGGCTGAGTAGTGCTTGTGACGCCGATACCTGGCTTGGAAACGTGACGTGAGAGATAGTATTCAAAGTACTCCTTCAGCTCTTTCTCTAAACGTAAGGCCGGAGGGATGTTGGTGACCATAACGGTCCTCATTCTTATTCCACGATTTGACTTGTCACAATGGTTCCTTTGCGTCATGACGAAGGGGTATTGAGGATGTGGGTGGGTATATTGTGACAGGCTCTCTCCTTGTTCTGCTTCGGTAGAATTTGCTCGGTCTGCCGCCGCCAAGATTCTCTGCACACGAAGGTGGAATTCGCCCCGACATAACCAAATCAGGACACAGAACCAACTTATAGTAATCCATACCAAAAGCAGCAGGTGGATCCATAGCAAGGACAGCCCTTTGGCAGTGCCGACCAGAGAGGATATAGACGCGCGGGTCATGGACTTCGGTGAGACAGAGCCATCCGAGAAGATGACATGGATAGGAAGTAGAATCGGTAACGTCGTCAAAGTCTGAGCGAGAGTGAACCAACAGCAGCCGCGGAGGAATCTCGTATACAAGGTCGCGTCAATCCCTCGAAGATCGTTCATCTTCTCTTCCGGAAATTTCAGCACTTTTTTGACCCAAGATAAAGGCCAGCCCTTCGGATGAGGCGCTGTTGATCTCCTACGGCACTATTAGCAACTTCCAGGATTACATGTTTCCATCTTACTTTGCCCATGATCTTCCTTGATAGAGACTAAGGCAGTCAGCCTACATTGTTTGGAATACAAGCATAACCAAACGTACTATCGAAATTCCCAACATTCGACGCTGTTAGGATCATGTCTACGGCGCGTCTTGCGGCGCTTCCTCTTCAGACATTCGTGGGCTGTTGCACAAAGCAAGACGATGCAACCGCCAATAACCGACTGGTTAATGAGGCCACTTCAACAGAAGGTCAACATGTGCAGGCACTAGGCATCGTTCAATATCACGGACCTATAGTCTTTAGAGAACGGTCTTGACTGGATCGTCGCCATCAGTTCTGCTCAGGTCAGTGAGCACCACGACGCATTCGTCGACTCGACGCAGTCAGTGCACCGTCCTGTGAGTTTCTTCCCATGCGCGCAGCGAGACCCAGTGCAGATGGGAACCGGGGCAAGGAAGCTTCGAAGCTCAACATGCATTGTCATGGGGAGCCACGATGTTGTGAGCTTCTCGTTCAACTCGTGATGGCATTCTAGCGTGCAGTAAACCGAACCGATTGAGTCAACTCCAAACTGGTTCGATCTGACCACCACGGAAGATACGACTTCATCGCCGCCACCGGCGCGCTCGCAATTCAGACAGTCACCATGTCCGTTCTACGTACTTGTCGGCATGCTCTTCCGAGGCGTACAATAGGCGTTTCGTCTTCGTTCATACGCGCCCTTAGCTCTGAATCCAGCGGAACACCAGCTCAGGCTCCAGAGGGGCAACAATCCGAAGTTACACCCGCTCCTGAGCGAGAGATTGTGACGGCGGATGTCGTTAGCGGTGCCCCTAGTCAGTATTGCATCGAATCCTACCTACCCATATGTCACTGAAGGTTTTCTGCAGCCGAACTTCGTCACCGTGCTGTAAGAATATTCCAGCCGACGCGGAGTACCACGCAGAGCGGAACTTCGAAGTCGGATCGTTGGAGTATCGATTGGGACATTCTATCCGGAGCAGGACGTTGGGAGAACCCGCTGATGGGTTGGGCAAGTTCGTAAGTGCTCAAAACGTTTGCTTGGGATCGTCGGGTTCACGATGTGCCAGAGCGGATTACATGCAAGGCACTCGCTTGTCGTTCCGTTCGAAGGAGGATGCTATCCATTTTGCTGAGAAGCAAGGTGAGGTTTCAGTCAGCAATATATTCAGCATTCTGACATTGAATAACCGCGACTGCCAGGTTGGGATTATCTTGTGTAGGTTTCCACTTCATCATGTCCGTCGTAAAGCTAACAACCTCGAAGGCAAGCGCCGGAGATCAAGCGCATCCCTCCGAAGAACTATGCTGAAAACTACCTCTACCAACCGAACAAGCTGCGGCTCGTTCGTACGAAGTAACTCATGTGCTCTAGAAACATTGACTTTGTCCTTCGCATCTCTTTGATCTATGAGCGACATATTATTAGACGTCGACTTACCGGTAGGATTGTCCAGCATGATTTTCCTTTTCCACGATGGCGCGGGTATCCCCTAGGAGATGATATGTGCATATGAAGGAGTGCGACAGACTACAATGAGATGAGAAGTCCACTGAAGATGCGCAAAAGTCCCTGTATCCCTTGTTTCAATCAAAATAACTGTGCACCTCAAACCCGATGATGCGGCTCACAGGCCGCAAGCTCATGACAGGAGGCCTTTCCACGGCGTCCTGCCGCTCATCTTCGTCGGATAGATCCTCCTCTTCGCTGTCTGCAGACCTCTGTTTGTACTGACCCGGCCGCCCGATCATACTCATAATCCTAGTTGAAGGCCTCGCAGATTTGTCGTCAGGTTGAATCTGTAATGTAATCGCACATTGGTTCAGAGTATTGACGAGATCGACGTCGAGTTCAAGGTTGAATAGATCCAGAATGTGACGCCGAACCTGTAGGCGATATTTTTGAGAGGATATGGTGTGAAGTGCACGATAAAACATGGTAGGCGAGTTGAAGACGTCGCGATATTCTGGGCGAGCTTTCATCCTGCATGCAGGATCAGTCAGTATTAAGTCACAGCTCTCATTGTAGAGATAACAGCATACTTCGCCAACGTTCTTGATGCGGTGTTTGCTATGACGGTGTTAGCGAGGTTGTAGATAGCAGTCATCACCTCGACTTCCTCCTCAGTAGTTGGAGCCTCAAGACGTGTTTCATCAGAGCCTTCGTGTGACACAAATTCCCACGAAGGGACCTTATAAATGGTGTCAATCGCTACAATCCATTTAGAGATCTGCCGGCACCTACCTCTGTGAACTTATCGAGGTCCACGGGCACGCAGATACCTGTCGGCATACCCAATGGTGATAGCGTCGCTTCCCAATGGTAATCATCCAACACCTCAGCGCCCTGAGGTGTTGATGAAATCAATCCAAGGACGAAGAAACAGGTACTTCATACTCAGTGAGCGTCCAAATCCTCGCTGATATGATCTGAGCGACTGACCCACGAACAGAGAGCACCAGTGACTGTTCTGCGATGTTCATGATGGCTGGAACGATTTCTTCCTCTTCCAGAAGAGGGAGGCCACCCTCTGTGGCGCCAATGTTGCCCTATGATAATAGCCATTCAGCACGTTCCCTAGTGTGGTTTTGGCGACTTTCTCTTACCACAGCCCACAGTATACTCTTCAATTTCAGAATCAACTCAGGATCTTCGCTCTCCAGTCCATGCTGCCTGATGAACTGAGCGAATTCGGAGAAATGACCTTTCTCTTGCAGCACCTGATAACCCAGTTCGGTCTTCGCCATGACTCCGTAGAAGTGCGGTGGAACAGCGCTCTCAAGAGTCCTGTTCCAAAAAGTGTTAGTCAGTCAGAAACGGGTGACGAAGCCTGATCACTCACAAGACGTCTTCATCATCATAGGCCGAGTTCGAATTGAACACCTTGGAAAGGAATACCTCAACGTGTACCACGTATTGTAGATTTCGCTCCTATGACAATTGTCAGGATGTACTTGGCCTGTTAATTCTTCGACCCACATGGAACCAGATATCCATTTCACGATCGATGTAATCCGCTGCGTGCAAGAAGCGGAAACCCATAGGCGTTGACATGAATCTGACGATGTCTCAGCTTGTCTTCCTGTGGAGACTGCACGATACCTACTTGAGCATCAGCGGATGGCCTATCTCGCCAAGATGATCTAACGTGGGTTGCATCTCCACCACGGTTTGCAGAACGTCTGCCGCCTCGCATGCTTCCTCCAAGAAATGCACAGCCACTTCACGCACTTCGAGAGCAGGATCGTACAACTGGGTGAGCAAAAGTCGAAGTGTCCAAGTGTTCGCGACCGGACTTGCGCGAATCAGTGTTCCTAGGTGATTTGTCGCAAACAAGCGGATGTGCTTGTAGCTTGACGTCAATGCTTTTGACAGCACGATACGCGAGTGGCCGTCGCTGCGGTATAGTTAGATACATTTGGTCATCCCGTGTGCCCAAAGCTTACATGCTGTAGTCCAGATTCTCGATGATGCCTTTGATGAGGTCTTCGCGACTTTTCAACTCGCTTAGATGATAGAAAGCTGTGAAAAGCTTGAATTTCTCCATCAACCTGGAGCGATGATGAGTCTGCAACTCCAACAGGCAACAACAAGAGCACATACTCCAGTCCCTCCTTCCGCTTGCTCAGAGTGCCCAGCATTTCGAAGTAGCCAAACGTGAGCGTTTCTTGCATGCGCTTCTTGGAGAAGATCGGATCCGATGTAGGCGTACCATTGAACTATTTCGAAGCACTCAGACCATTGTCATGAAAAATAGTCTCAGCTTTGCTTACAGGATCAAGTTGTGCAAAGCTCTTGACGATCTGGCTCAATAGGTCATCCTCGGAGAGGAAACGTGCACCCTCGCTGGAGGTCATAAGTGTATTGAGTAGCATGCACGCCAGTCGCACCCAACGAATGTTGTTCTGACCATGTCGATAAGTGCAGCAGATGGCTTGATCGTGCGTTGAAGAAGGCTTACCTTCGTCCTCGGTAGGTCAGAGAACCGGTGACTGAACGGATGGAAGAACACCATGAGCTTGCGCATGTATCTCGACGCACGAATGGCCTCTTCCATCCGCTTAGGATTCAAGAGAGGGCCTTCAACGAGTTCTTGTAATATGTCGAAGTTCCATTTCAATGGATCCTTGGTGGTCATGACCTTTGACATTTAACATAAGCAAGATTGACATTTTGCTTCATTCAAGCGGATTCACCTGCGTTTCCAAGAGAAGAGCCTGGAAAGCCTTGTCCTCCATCTGAATAGCCATCTTGATCTTAGCCTGTTCCATCTGTCTCTGACCGCGACGGACAGCATCTTCGATCGAATTTGATCTGGTGGATGCAACCCAACGCTCGATGCGGGGCACAGATGAAGAACGTGTCTCAAATACCTTGGACGTGAGTCTCCCTTCGCGTTAGCTGTAATGGGCTGCAGGCTCGCCCGATGCCGATTGAAACTATCAATCGACGATACCGCTGACGTCCCAACGATCCGATGCTCCCCGACAGAGTAGTCGGTAGCTAAGGTAAACACACGTGGTAGAGCCTATCCTTGGGGTGAATAACAACGAAAGCTTCGCATGTTATTGGCTACCAACCTGAATGCTAGCCGCGATGGTCAGAGGCAACACTCTGTTGGCCATTTGTAGCAATTCCCCCATCAGCAGAGTGGCTTTTCGAGACAAGTTAGATCCGACGGGGTTCTCTTCCAGCATGCCTGTTAGAGCCTGCCCAGACTTGAATCAGAGGAAAAAATATCTCTGTCGTCGAAATTGCGCATACATCCAGTAGTCCGGCTCCACAGAAAATTTGGACCAATAAAGCGATGTACTGGTCCGTCAGCTTGAGGCTGACAGGATGCTTCTGAAGACGTTCCGGTGGCTTTGCGATGTCCGCAGATTGGTTGAGTTTCCGATATACTGGAGGCAAAATCAACAGGAGCCTTCAGTACACAAACGATAGCGTACTTGTTAGCCGTCTGCCATCGATAAAGGCTTGGTGCCAATCCGGCGCTCGGATGTTAAGTAGGTCGAAGAACATATCAAGGATCACTTCCTGATGAGGGTCATATCGGCCTTATTGCCTTTGGGATGAAATAATGATCTTACCCGAGACTGGAGTGAGGGTATACGGAGGACATCCACTAATGTACGGATTGCTAGCTTGTCTTGTATGCAAAAGTACATGAGACCTGCAGTGAGCGTACCATTGCATATCAGAATGATGCTGACGATTGCGACAAGCCTGCATACCGCTCCACGTCCGTAACATCGAGACGATGATCCGTGTACAAGCTTTCATCCGCTCAGCGTATTCCGGCCCCTTTCCATACGCATCGGTGATACCTGACAGAGCAATCTGGATACTCGTGAGCTGTCGTCACACTCGGAGCAATATCTGTCATCTCACTTCTAAGTCGATGCCTGGTCGTAGATACATCCTAGTGCGAGGGCAGTCGACGATGTACAGAAAAGCAGAGATAAGCAATGGAGCCGTCTCCGGCGGACCTTCTGACAGTACATGTAGGAGCGTCCTGATTCCACCCGTCTTCGCCATCAAATCGATGTCCTTGACCACTGCAGAGCTCTCGTGAATGATTGGCGCATGACCATTTACAGGCAACTCACGAATCTCGGTGAGCGTCTCCAGGCAGATCTGCCGGAAGGGATCTTCCGGTGACTCCGCCACTGCAATTAGAGCACGCACGACTGCGTTGGACAGAGGGACTACCCCGGTACCGACCGCACATCCTGGTTGCCGACGTTCGGAACCGATCTCCGCAACGGACCTGATCAACTTAATGACTTGTTCCTTCTCAACAGCATACTTGTTGTCACGGGACAGAGACCTGTGTTTCAAGTCACACGGTGAAACCGGGTCGGTGTCACTGGACTCACTTCACTATATACCAGTCCAGCTTCTGCTCCTGCAGGCGCTCTACAGAATGGAAGTCCACTAATGAGTGCCGAATCAGTCTGTACGCAGTAGCTCTGCATCGTTTCGTCGAGCGATCTGAGAGTGACGGTAGCACGCTGCATGTAGACGGCACAATCACTAAACTGCCGAAAGCGACCACGGAGAACTTATGCTTACGCATGGACCACCTCTGCAACATCCAGCTCGTATCGGACGCGCAGGTTGCGTTGCAATATGCCGATCAGACGCGTCATGGCGTCGATTCGCGCCCTGCCAATGTCAGCACCCATGATAGAACCCGGCTGCGGCATCATTGACGAAGACGGTGAGGTAGAGAGTGAGACGGTCACACCAGCCTGGGGTGTTGTTGTCTTTTGGCGAGCAAGGGCGACCAGCGTCTTAAGGCAGCCGCTTGCCTGATGCATCGCAGACCGGAAGTCATCTGAAAGACATTGAGATGCACATCAACTGTTTCTGAGCTCAGCATACCTCGTTCCGATTCCTCAGAGCTCTGCTTTGTGCTATGAACTAGGGGAGGCCTGCCGAAATTTCCCTGACCATTCGAAGGTTCATTACTCTTCTTACGGTTCCTTGACGAATCTAAATGCATACTCAGCAAAGTGCGCAATCAAAAACATGGGAAGGAAACTTACGAGTCTCGATGGTCATCGTGAGTGCACTGATCTGATTCTTCGCCAGCTCAAGCTCGGACTCAACCTGAACCCGCAACGCATCCTAGAAACACGAGTTTGGCCATCTATGTATGCGGCGATGCAGCACTACGACTCACGGCAAGGGGCATTTGCAGCATATTCTCCGCTCCCTCCTTGATACGATTCGCCACTTTCAGCTCATTGTTCAGAATCTCCAACTGAACCAATTCCCCGCCTGAGCATTATCCGCATGATCAACGCAGATTCGCCTACCTCGTCCCCTTCCTCCTCACTGGGTGCATCAATTCCTCCATTATCCACACTTTCCTTCACATATCCCCCAAATTGTGACCTGCTGGTGGCAACAGCGGTGGTTCCGGAGAGATTGGACTGCACGCCTTCGCTCGCGCGAGGTGACGCGAGAGTCGCGGAGGGCTGTTGTGGCCGGTCGACAGTAAGGGCTGGCATTTACTGAGGGCAGGTGAGTAATAGAGCAAGTACGAATGTGTGTCGAGGGATCATTGCCCCGGCATCAGAGGCAGAGGGCAAGTCCAGCAGTCGTCGAACGCGTAGATGCGATAAAATGATCGGAAGTGCTTTGACAGCGTTGCATTCAATTACGAGCGTTTCCCCGCATTAGCGGCTTCGCACGTGGTCATCGTGAAACAAACAATTTACTAGTAGTATCCATTCAAATTCGTGCAAATACGCGAATAGCAAAGATGCACACAGAGGAACTACTCTAGTAGGGAGGAGTCATGGCCATTGAGAATGAGACGTGTGTGGAAGCGGATGACTTCAAGGAAACCATCCGCTCGGATGGCTACTCGAGAGAAACATATGTTTAGCATGACACGGGCTGTCCATATCACCAGAAATGCCCACCTTCATTCACGGTGTGGGCGCCATTGTAATGGTCTTCCTTGGCGACGTGACCATAGCGGAAGATGTGCTTCGTGAGTTTCCAGTAATGCCTCGTATCTACCCGGATGATCAACCATAAGCCACAGTGACGACGAAAAAACGAGTCACACCGGTATTGCCTGGCCAACACGAGTATCAATCGCATGAATGCTCAGTGGCATTGTCCGCACGACGTACCTGTCGACAAGCTAGGCGCGACGAAGGCTGCCTTGGGGACACCTGATCGAGTTGACGTGCTCAAGGCGCCTCGTATAGTTCCCGCAAGCAGCTCGTAAGGACCATTGCCAAACGTTGGTGTGATGGGCGCAGGCTCCAGCGCCGTGCCATATGCATCTGAGATGCTGAGATGTCCAATGCAGAACTCTCCTCGAGATCGCCATAATGCTCCCCGAACGCATTCACCGACAAGTTAAAGTCGTTGGCCATGGGACCGACGAGATCCCTTATGTGCGCTTTCACAGCACCGACAGAGCTACAGAACGTGTCCCATATAGGTATTTGGAATCAATGATCAGACACCCACGAATCTGAGGGTATCAATGCGATGGTTCATGATGAAGTACGCATTTTCGGGCAGTGCATTGGACTTGACACCTCCACGAATGATATCCACTCCTGTGTTGTACCTGCAAGGGCGTCAAACATGGGGTCAGAGCGCCGAAGTTCCTTCTGCAACTTCGTCAGAGCCTTGTCATTGGTCAGAGACTTTTTGATCAGCTTCTTCAGATGTCTCGGTATCGCAGGGTCATTTTCCGCCTGGCACTGCAGTTGCTGATAGTAAGTCGATGTGCGATTAAGACGCGGAACGTGCGGATTGGCCTCGATGAGTTTAATTATGTTGGCGAGCATACCTATGGTCTAACGTACGCAGTTCAGCTGTAGTTTCATCTTTTTCGAAAAAAGTGCCTTGCCGTATGTCGTGGAGGAACACTTGAATGTCCGCCTGGGGCAGATATCTCTAGTCGGGCATCCAGCTTGCCTTTCTCCGCGACAGATGGGGTGGACATGATGGCCTCGCCCCGGAAGGAGTAGCCACCTCCTTCATCGACGATTATGGAGAAGGCATCCTCGCCGTAATTTGCAAGAAGGTAGTCTCTAATTGCCGTGGCACCCTGCGTGTTTTAAGCGATCTTCAGCAGGCGCGAGAGAAGAACGATACGTACGACTCGACCACCACGCTCTTCATCAATACCGTACGCGAGAACGATAGACCGTTTAGGTTGGAAGCCCTTCTCGAGCAACTTCTCTACTGTGGTTCTGAGACAGGATACCATATAAGTGAAGCGTTAAGTGCGTAGTAGGGTGAGCGTACAGAGTACTGATGAGGCCAGGTTTGTCGTCACAGCTGCCTCTACCCCAGATCCATTCACCTTGAACAAACATGAACCTGAGCATTACTGATAGCAAGCAAAGGCGTTGTACCGTCATAGTAGCCCGAGAAAGGAGGGTTGATCCACTGGTCCAAGGTAAGCTGTTCGACCGGGACGACATCTTCAAGCAAGATAAACAAGACACGTCCGGTGAGTCTGAATGCGACCTGCCTTGGTGAGCAGTCAACAGCATCGGTTTGAGTGTATCATCTGAGCCCTGCCAGTGAAACACGAGCGCATAGAGGTTCACTTTGGTCCGGCGCAACTTCGTATGACTTGTTGAGACAATCAGCAATCAGTCACACCATCCAAAACCGAGCCTGCGCACACAAGCGGGAATCTCCCCTCCAAATATTCGTGCATCTGGCCGAATACCTCCCAGTGAGGGTCTTGACCAGGGGGGTCAATTTCATCGTACATCTCCGTTCTACGCATGCCGATATGTTCACATTGGACGGTTGTAGCTGAGGAATGACGCACGGGATCCTAACAGCGCCGCTAAGAGATTCAATGGCATACTCGCGGAACTGCTTGGTAGCATACTCTTGCTCCAGCTCTGAGAGCAAGTCGAAGTGCTCCGCATTTACAATGGGTGCGGTTTGCGGGCAGACACCAGTCGATTTGTTCATATCGTACCATAACAGCGAAGGCGTATCATCACCTGCAGACGTGAACACGCCGAGACGATACTTGAGACTGAGTACTAGCAAGCAGCAAAGAGCCAGGAGGAGACGAAGAGCAGAGCTGATGTAGAACCGAGCGCTGCGGGCAGCCTTATTGTTCACAGGAAAACCAGCATCCACATCATCCCGCGCTTTAACGTCAAGGAGACTGGTTGGAAGCTCTCCCTTGGAAGCCATGGTCGCAAGACACGTCGCTGTGGGCGAATGCAAGCAGGCGGACGCGTCGTGAGAGACGGACTGCCGCTTTCACGAGATCTAAATGGCCATGGACATTTAGATCATAAGGCACAATATGGAACTAATATGACACGGTCAGGAAGCAAGATAGGAGAACAAACGGGATTCCGAGTGCAGCTTATCACGGCCCTCCGGAGAACTGGAAACCGTGCTTAACTAAAGCGAGTTGACGGTGCGCCTCCGTCGCCAATTGAATGAAACAGACTGCTGGTCGGTCGTTCATGCAGACATAGCAACCCAGACAGAGCACCCGAGCTCATCACGGCGAAGGAGCAAGAAATGGCGAGCCTAATTCGCGCGATTAATGGAAATGGTCCGCTCTCAAGCGCCCGTAAATCTTGTCTTTTTCGGCGATCACCGGGTACTTGCTAGTTGTGGCTGCGAGAGTTCAACCACTCGCGTACTTTCCCGTCCAAGATACTACGCATCGGGCCCGACTCTTCAAGACTTCAAGATGGGTGCGTAGTTATGCATGTATCACCCTCGAGTGCCGAACGATTGACCTCGCGATGCAGTTCGCTACGCCGCCGCAGCCCTTGACACCAACCCCGAGAAGAGTACGTCCCGAAATGCTGCCAGTAGAGCGCAATTGACTGACCGCGTCTGAATATTTGATAGCTTCGCGTGCTCGGGGTGAATACCTCCGAACGCACTTCAAGAACATGAGCGAAGTTGCGGCGGCTTTGACTGGTGAGTCGTGATGAATTGTCACTGGAGCGGAATATGTGGCTGAACATGATGCGGCCTGATTGGATAGGTCTCAAACTGACTAAGGCGTACGCCTACCTCAGCGACGTGAAGGAGCACAAGCAAATTATTCCTTTCCGCCGATTTTCAGGTGGTGTTGGACGTGCGTCTCAAGCGAAGCAGTTCAAGACAACTCAAGGTGCGTCTCCAACACATTGTGTACATGAAGCATAACCGTTTACCGGTACTCTAGGTCGCTGGCCTGAGAAGTCTGTCAAGTTCATCCTCCGTCTCCTCAAAAACGCCGAGTCAAATGCTGATGCAAAAAATCTCGAGCTGGAGGATCTCTACATCAAGAATATCGTTGTACAGCAGGCGCCCGTAAGTCGCGCAGTTCATGTAGTAACCGCTGTCCTCGTGTAATCACGATCTGCTTTTTAGAAAACCCGCCGCCGGACATACCGTGCACACGGTCGTATCAATCCCTACCAGGGTCACCCGTGCCACGTTGAGATTATCCTCGCGGGATCAGACGTGGAGGTCGAGCGGAGCAAGGACAAGGACGTCGTCGCATCCTCGCTCGGCGGGTTGAACAGGCGACAGGTTGCGCGGAGGCGGATTGAGGCTGCGCGGTCGTCTTAAGCTGCTGGATGCGAGGAAGGATAGAGGAGTGTCTCTGATGTGGGATCCACGCGTATTACTTGCGGCTTTGAGCAGCGATCGCTATCCTCCTGTATATGCGTTACGCTACGCTGCCGAGCCCTCTCATGTGAGCGTAATGTATGGTTGTCGTTTTATTTTAATATCGATTCACGCATCCAATAGCCATTGGGCTGAGTGCCGTATGTGTCCAAACAAAAGCTCCACTGTGGTTCTTCGAATGCGCAATAACCTGGTAATTGATGCGGTATGGATACATGAGTACAGATAGCGGGACAACATGCGAATGATGGACGGTGTAAGGTAATGATGATGCAGCGATGAAATGGGACCAGTTGTAAACATCAAAGAAAAATGCAGAGCTCTAACATGCGCTGGAGTCTGTGAATTGCTGCACGAAGATTAAATGATGAACAGCCATACGAGCGTGTCAGCGGAAGTTCGATCTTGCATGAGCTTCCTGCTCTTCAGATCGGCATCTTTCATGGTAGGTTGTCAGGTTGCTTCGGCTCCAATAGTAAGCTGCACGAGAGCATCTAAGCGCGTACTCTTTAGCTATCAGGAAGAAACACACCTCTTCTTATAAAGAACCTGTGAGTAGCGATCATACTCCTCCTTCTCAAACGGTGAGATATTGTTCTTGAGCCAGTCATACAGCAGATCGACGCGCTCAAGATTATATGAGCCGTAGCACTTCTCAAGATCTAGCATCGATATCAGCTACGTGACTCACCACGGATCTACGTCTGTGTACTCACCTCGGACTGTCTTCCGCATGTTCCGGTAGTATTGCAGAGGGATCATGTCCTGTATGGGCGCCGAGAGGGGCACAACTGTGGACTGAATACGGGGCAGGAGCTCCCGATTGAGCTTCGTGTCTTTAATCATCGCCACTACATGGAGAATACACTATCGTATCGGGCTCCGATAGAGGATATTGGCACTGAAGCTCACCTGTTAATGGAATCGCAGGAATATTCTGTGTCACCTCCGCACGATACATACTCCAATTGCTGCGAGGATCGAAGAAGTTCTCAAGGTCAATACGTGATTCCCGATAGGGAAGCATCGCCTGCGAAATCATGAGCCACGTCCCGTTATGATATGAACAGTTGACGCACCTGTTCGGTTTTCTCGAGGCGAGTGATACTATTGCTCTGGAGGCCGAGCAAGATGGCAAGTGCTGAATTGTAGTTGCGCATACGTTTACATGTCTACAACAGCCGGTTTAAGAGAGCCATGATGCTTTACAGCGTACCACACTTACTGATGCTACGGAGGTGAACAGCTCAATGAGCTGCGCTCTAACCACTGCTTCTCGGTGATCCAGTATGCAGCTCGTCACCCAAAGAGAAAGCGCGTTGGAAAACGCCTTCCACCTGTCCAGATTCCGTCGGAACTTCGGATCGCCAAAATGAATGAGATCCTCCGGCAAGAACGAGTGGAACAGCTCCGATTCAATGACGGTCAATTGTCGTGCCAACTCTTCCGCACCGCCCGGTTTGCGAAAAAATCCGATGTCGACCATAGAAAGTTGGTCTGGACGCAGCATCTTGAGCTGTTCTAACCGCGGCTGGAATTCTGTGGGCTTGTAGATGATTGCAGCCGCTTCGGTTTGCTTGATTTCCTTGGCCAGCCATAGCCCATACTCGCTGCTACGACGACCTGACGCGCACTCGCACAAGCTACTCGCGACCAATTTGGCCGTATCCTCGGGCAAATCAGTGTCCTTCGTCAAAGTTCCGAAAGTGAACTGGATAATGCGGTTCAGCATGCCACTATCAGCACTCTCTTTCCAGTAGTTTTCAAGCCAGAGACAGAGCAATTTCGCGATGTTGATCTTAGCGAAGCGCTGGTACAATCGCCACGCGTGCAGCTGTACCTCGTCGAGTCCAGCAGGGGCGCTCTGGTTATACCGCTCGACAAGCATGTCCATGAATATCGCGGGAGGCGCGAACGAGCGGAAAAACAGGAAGAATGCATCGAGGAGATCCGGCCTGTCCGTGCTCAGGATTTCGTGCTGGTCAGTCAGGATCCGGATGAGTTCCGGCAGCGTTGCAGCTATGATCGTGCCGTCTGGCGCTCGCTTGAGTTCTGTCGTATACGACACGCCACTTGGTAAGCTCAGCTGCGTAAGCTTGGGGGATGGCTCAGGGAAGACGTCGAGAGATGCTTTGATCGTGTATGGGACATGAGACGATTCGTCCGGAGGCCGCACCTCCAAGTAGCTTTCTCGCAAAGGCTCTGGCTCCGTCTCCGACGTAGACCCTGAGTCGTCTGAAAATCGTGCAGGTCGAACAACTGAGCCTGGAGCGCCGTGTTCTCCCGGACCTGTGACTATGGGCGTAGGAGGCAAAGAAATGTCAAACGCGGCCATACAGCCACGCGACAATCTGCGAAGTCGCTGGAACAATGCCTTCTTCGGTTTTAGATTCTCAGTCATGATCCTGAGCTTCCCCGCGGTTGACCGAGTATTCGATGACATATCTGTTTCGATGGGGGTCTCCAGGGCTTCGCATTCTGTCTCGACTGCCTGCAGGAGGCTCCGGAAGCTGGCCATGGTCATCTCCATCAATTGGTACCCTGTCGCGAGTGCCGCGACGGTGTCGTTCGTATCGTCCCAATGCACCTTGCTATAGTGCAATTCCAGGAGTTCCTGCGAGAATTTGAGGTTCTTCTTCGCGGACTCGTACGCAGATGCATACCGCACGGAGCCAGCCGTCCTGTCCACACCCTGCACGGTGAGCGACAGTTGCTGGGTGAACGTCTCTGCCGCGTCGGGGAGCCTCGCCGTCTCGCGGCGGCATACAGCCGCGTGCAGGCGCTCGTACGCGTCGAACACAGGCAGGAGATCGACCTCGATGTCATCCGCGCCGGGCACCTTGTGCTTGTGCCTACGCGGCGGGAGAGAGACGGAAGCGACGTACATCGAGACTGCCGTGTTGTTGTCTGCGTCGTCGACCAGTGTGGCCTGCCCTGTCAAGACACTAGAATTGGTCACCCTCGTGGAGGTTGTCCGCTGTGTCCTGATGGAAGCACACCGCGTAGGACCCGTGCCATGGTATGCTGGGTGCTTCTCTGTGAATGAACTAGCAATTGATTGCTTGTCTTCGGACATGAGCTCGGTTAGTGGAGGATCGCTACACGGTGTGTCGGCTCGTGCGGCGCCAAAGTTGTGCAAAGAAAGTTGTTCCACGACTGACCGGCATGCCGTGGCCACAGAGCTCGCATCGTCATCGACGGTAGTCGGATGTGTTGCAGCAGGAGAGATGGTGTGCATCGCAACGACGACCATTCACTCGACCAAGAGTGCAGTATTGGAAAATGATGTGTAGATCCGAAAAATTGTGGCGGCTAAGTGGAGAACGTACGTAAAAGGGGGGAACTGACGCTAAGCGTCCCAGACTATATATCGTCCAGAACGTATCGGTTTATCGGCTCGAGGGAGTGAGCCTTGTTCCGGAATGAACAAACATGTAGTTAAGGCTGGTCGCCACGCCCTTTGTACTATTGAATGTACCTGTATCTTTTCGCTGGTCTAGCCTGATATGAGCAATTTCCGGGCTACCGGACGGGGGACGCACCTCGCAATCGACAATTACAGCCCAATCGACAATTAGATGGCACCGAGTCCGAGAATAGGAAACAGGGTGCAACGGTCGAGCTCGGAGGTCGTCGTATGAACATGGCGCGGCATGCAATGGCCATCCTGACCACTCTGGGCCTCATGAGCACAACGCGGATCGATGGCAGCTGCGCAGAGCTGCACGCGTTTCTGCAACGTGCAAGTCAAGAAGCAAAATAGGCGAGGTACCTTGATAGACGCGGCATGGCTCAAGCGCCCAAAAACGCCGATCGAAGATAGCTTCCTCTGAATATTGTCCATGGAATTGGAAGCTTAAGCAAATGAACTACTACTAATAGCTACATCGACACGCAATCGTCCTTCGCCTCTGGCTCCGCCAAAATCGCCTGCTCTTCCTCGCTGAGAGGAAGACCCTTCCGAGCGCGAGCCTCGATAGCCTTCCTCCTGCTCTCTCTTTCCGCCTTCGCGCGTCTTGTAGAACGCCATATGGTGACATATTCGCAGTTATGATGATACAGTAGATTAGGCCGACGCGAATAGTGGTGGCGGCACGAATGAATAAGGTTTCAATATACGTGATTTGATGCCGTCATTAGCGGTGACCGAGCACCGTGGCGTATCGTTAGCGGATTCGTCCGATGATGATGAAAGATCGAGAGAAGGCACATCGGGAGAACTACAGCTTTGTGAGGGGAACACCGAGAGCAAGGGCATTGAGGTGGACTCACCTATCAGTCTGCGAGAACGGATTGCTTCGCGATGAGGATGATGAAGATGATGTCGAAGTCTGCGAGACTGGCGGGGGCTGCGGGCGAGCCTGCATTATAGGTGTCAATCCACGAGACGTCAACGAACTTGACGACGAGTTCGCCGACGCCATGGCGCGCTGAATGGCAGTGACAGCAGCAGCACTGATCACTGATGTCTGCGCCGAGACGTTGGCGAGCCGCTGCTCTGTCGTTGTAGATGATGGCTTTGTGGACGTAGCCAACGAACCGCATTTATGGGATGCAGGAAACCGGTGCTGCGGGCAGAACTGCTGCTTGCATTTCTATCAGAATTTACAGTTAGAAGGAGCAGTCAAAGTTATGGGGATCAACACGTACGTCACATGGGATTGGAGAGAACAACACTTTTCCGCACTTTGGCCTCGCACAAGTGGGAGTGGAGGACTTGCGAGACTTTCCAGTCATGACAGAACATTCCGTGTTGATGTGAGCCTCCATTCGAACGTTGGGATCCTGCCCAGGAGGGATTGCCACAGGGGTGTTACAAAGTGGGCCTGGAGACGGAAGCATTTCTCAGTAAAGCACGTCAGACGTAGATGAATCGTACTCACAAGGCGGCGCTACCCGGTTAGCTTTGGTCGCATCGTATTGATCGCATTTATGCGCATCCGGGAGGTAATGCTCACGACAGAAAGAATGTTTACAGTATTGGCATTTGAATGACAAGAAGTCCACCAAGAGACACGATGAAGCAGAGCATTGTTTGCCGATTTCCAGGAGCTGAACGTCGCGTTGGGGAGTCGATGAGCTAGACATGACGAGGTATCGTCGCAAGTGTGGTATCGCGGGTCAAGGTCTTGAAGGGGTGAATGCAATGAGATAGGGTATATGTAGTCAGCAGAGCTGGAGGACGCGCGGCCTCATGAAGGAGACACGCAAGCTGGGGCGGTGAATTAGCTGCGAGCAGCCACTGGAACGTTCCGGGCCAAGACGAATTTGGCAAGGCCCAGCGTGCAATCACGTGCTCCAACGTCAACGTGCGTTCAGGCGCTTTCTGATGGCCGCTGCTTAAAGGCGTGGGTGGCGGCACATGCGGACCGTCACTGAGTGTACTTTCCCATCATGTCTGACTCTTCCGTTGTGACGTTCACCTTCGTGAGCAAGGACAGCTTACTGAAAGCAATGATTTTGACATGTGCAGCAGATCCGGCACGGAGAGTCAACGGACAACCTGGTGAGTAGGAATTAGTACTTCAGCCACCCTCAACTTCTCACGGTTCCGTGACTCCCAGCAAAGCGTATGGGCTGGATGGAAAGATTCGCCACTATCTAACCATGGTGAGAATTAGCAATACTCATAAAAGTACCGACACAGTCTCATACTGTCATAGGCATGAACGCAAGTCGTCACCGTTTACTCGCACGCATGTATGCGAGTACTCACTACCAAATACACAGCAAGCCAAAGCATTGGGAAAGTCTCTTTCAAATATTCAGTTCATTGCAATGCACGCCTCACCCCTCAAGCGCGCCCTTTGGACCGCGCAAGCCGTTCGGGATGCCCAGAAGGAGCCACATCCTTCACTCACCACATCTCTGCTGTTGCGCGAGCAATACTGGGGCGTCGCAGAAGGCAAGCCCTGGTCGTTGCAATACGAAGCCGGTCTGTCAGTGGAAGAGCACTTCGCCCGTGACATATACCCAGTGCTGCGCGAACGTCACCAAAGGTTCCCGGAAGGTGAAAGCCTGGATGACCTAGCAGAGAGAGCGCAACAAGCCGTCGACTCTCTCATGATGCCGTATGTTTGGCAGGCAATGAAGGCTGGTGATAAAGGGATCCATGTAGCCATTGTCAGCCATGGGCTTTGCATCAGCGAGCTCGTCACAGCACTGCTTAGCAGGAATGCAAGCGGTGTGCGCCACGAGAACAAGTACAAAGGACTGTTGAATACGGCCTGGACTAGAGTTGCGGTCAATGTGATGGTGCGTTTCCGAATGCATGAAGTGCCGTTTTGGCTGATTTTCGCGGATAAGAATGCGACTGAGGGGGCGACCGCGGATGGTGATTATCCGCCCCTCGAGATCAAGGTAATCGATTTTAACCGACATGAACACCTAGAGAAAGTGGTGAGCAGTCTGTTCCTATGTAAGCCGACGCTCGCTCAAAGCCCTCTCTCCCTTCAGGCTCGGCAGAAAGGTGGCATTGGAAGCGCAGCGCACGATCCCAACCAGCAGGATATCCGATTCTTCTTTGGCGGAGGTGGAACCCCAGCCGAGGAAGGGCGTAGCGAGAGCAATGCGCATGACGAAGTTGGTGTGATGATTGAGTGAGATGTGCCTCCCTGCGACGACACCACTGGGAAGACATCACAGGGTATCTAGTCTAGTATCAAAAGACAATCCGCTAGCCGGGAGGGGGGTCAGATGGACTTCGGTAGAAACTACAAGGGATGTATACCATTGAGCCTTAAAGTTCAATGCACACGGGATTTTGGAAGTCATCGTTCAATGTGAGCCGTACGGCAAAAGCTTTCGCAACTTCGACGTTTGCGAGCCTTCAGAATAGGTGGTCTGCCCCAAGAAGTTCTTCCTGGCCGAGCTCTTGTTGACGTTCAAATGTTTGTGTCCAGCATGTTTCTAACCAATCGATAGTCGGTCAGAATGATGCATGAGTATTAGCTTCATCACGTACCCGTTTGAACGCGCCCGAAGCGATGGACCGCCAACGCTTCTTCGTGCCCGAGTGGCTCTTCAACTTCGGATACTGTGCAAAAGCAGACGTTGAAAACAGACGTGTCGTGGACAGTACCCGGGTGTAGAATGAGAACATTGCGATCTTGGGCTAGCGGATGAGTACTTGCCAGAGATGACGCTAAATTGGAGGGGCAGGTCTTGACTTTCAGGTCACGTGCATCGCTAACACGCGTCCCATGGGCGCCTACCACGTGTATTCGATCACGTTCAGGCCACTCGACATTCACCAACTTGCAGTGAACCCGCATTCTTTTTGTCAATCATGTCTTCGAACCCTCAGGAAGATGCTGACCGTGTAAGTTTTTATCATGCTCAAATTCCATGGTAGATGATAAACCTTGTGCTCCAGATTCGCTTGAAGCGACTGGCGAAGCTGCAGACCACAGGCCCCACACCGCCTGCATCGACTTCATCGACGCCTCCTCCTGCACCGGCACAAGCAGCAAAGCCTAAGATCGCTCAGCAAGTCGTGCAGAAGAGAACTTCTGAAGTACCCCGAGCCGCTTCCCCCGTGCCGAGGAAGAGGGCTCCGAATGTGCTTATTCATTTAGATTTCCCTAATTGGGAGAATGAGACAATCAGCTATGTCCTGAATGTGACACTGAGTGTTCGTCAGTTTAATATGATGTGTATCCCCGCTTCTGATGCACTGCTCTTTTTCATGTAGAAAGACGCCGCTGAGAAGAGTGGCTGGGAGACCGTGTGGCTAAAGCATTTGGCAGCCGAGCTTGAGTCGGAAGACCAAAGTATGTGTGACATATCATACATCTACGTTCATACCATAACCTTTGGCAGATGTCTCGAAACCGATTAGTTTGCAAGCCGACATCGCCGACCGCGTCCTGATTGCTAGGTTAGAATTGGACCCTCAATCCATGTCGTGAGTTCCGCGCCCTTGAAACGTGGTATGACGCTAAGAGAATAATCAGGGATGATCTGGAATACGTTGCTGTCATCGCCTCCCTCCCTGCTCAGCAGACTGTCTTTGAATACCTAGTCGGATGTTGGAAACGGCTGAACTCTTCCAAGTCTGCATTACTCAAGAAGGTAATCTCCTCAACGGTCATTCATGGCTCGTCTAATCATGATAAATAGGGATATCCGCCTATGGAGGTGCAGCGAGCAAATGAAGTATTAGAGAAGCTGCGCGACCTGATCATATCCTATGCTGGATTATCATTACAAGAGCCAGAGATGTTTCCTCAGCCAACGGGGTATGTCATACCGCTCTATACTGCTTTGACTACTTCATTTACTATATTGCATATCAGGCGTGAGCCCGGACCGCCAGAACTAGTGGCACCTCTCCTTTCCCTTTCGTCTCTGTCAGCTCCGCTCCTTGGCTCAACATCCTCTTCCCCCAACACCCTGACACCATCCGAAGTCGAGCCATTCCTGCAAGATCTCGCGAAGAGATTCGAGCCAGAGAATGAGGTCGACGGTGTTCTCGGACCTGTGATCACCCAACTGTGTTTTCACGAGTCGCTATTCCGTCCCGAGGGTCTCGCCGGCGGTGATGGCAGCTGGCGAGGTGTCATTGGCGGCTTGGAGGTGCTTGTTAGCATCAAGAGCATTGCTTGCATGATTACGCGGCATCAGCTCTGGAATCCAGAAGGAGCGACCCCTCCGACGTTCGAACATGTCAGCCTCCTCGGACCTCTCCTGAAGCTGGGAGTCTTTGAGAGGGAGTGGGTAAGCGTAACTCTGCTAAGTATTTGATGCTACATATCTGACGAAGACCAGCCAACGATTGCGAACACGTACTATTCCAAACCCAAGGACCGGTCTGCAAGTGACGTCGAGTCTTCAACAGCGAGTCTGCGAGGAACTCTGAAGAGTCTACAGGTAAACTCATTGTTCGGTTTCTTTGCATCATGTTCGCTCACACGGCCTTCAACAGTCCTCGTTGTTCCAAATCTTTAACGCCCTCCTTCGTGCTTCGCCCGAGTCCAGGGAAGCCGTCCTACAGTATTTCGCACGTATTGTCGCTTTGAATGACAGGAGGGCCGGAATGCAGGTACAGTTGCCAATCTCATGCCTACGTACAATAAGGCTTACTGCAACTTGTATCTAAGGTGCAACCGGAGACCGTCGCGTCGGACAGTTTCATGGTCAACGCGCAAGCGATTCTATTCCGGTTTTGCGAGCCGTTTATGGACGCAAACTACACGAAGGTACAAAAGAACGGACATACCGCGGTGGCGTTTTCTGATGGCCCGATTCTAGGTAGATCGCATCGACGCGGCCTATTACGCCCATTCTTCTCGTATCAGTCTGAAGGAGGAGACGAGGATCAATGCGACGAGTGAGGAGGCGGAGCAATGGCGACAGCAGAATGAAGGAACTGGTGGTATGCTCGCCATTTCGTTCTTGTTTGATGTATTCCTTCACACGTATCTTATACAGGACCTCCAAACTTCATATCTGAGATATTCTATCTTACTCTCGCGATGAACCACTATGGCTACCAGAAGACGATCTCAACTTTCGAAGATTTGGCTAGGCAGTATGACGAGATGAATCGGCACTTAGAGATGCTTGAAGGTGATGGGTCGTGGAGAGGGGTGAGTTCTGTTCTTGTTGTGACGCCGTTGTCACATTCAACTCTATCACGTAGTCACCCCTCCAAGCGCGCACAGAACATGCGATTAATGCAGTCAAGGTGAGGCGCAAGCAGAAGAGGCATTAAAGGACGTTAACATTGCTTGTGCTTTCTGTACAGGCTGAGTTAGAGAAAGTGCTAACAACTCAGCTTGCATATACAACACAATTATCGGAGCCCGAGCTTGTCTTCCGATCAGTTAGCTTCGTCAATTTCGTCTCTATGTGGTTGATACGTCAAGTGGACCCTAAACATTCCCATCCGAACCCTCCTGTAGAGTGAGCTATGCTTGATGTTGCCCATGCGTATGACTCAAGACTCATTCCATTTGTAGATTGCCCCTACCCACGGAGGTTCCTCAGTCATTCAAGGTGCTGCCCGAGTATCTCATTGAGGATATCGTGGATTATCAGCTCTACGTAGTCCGGTAAGAGCAATTTTGTGATCGTTGTTGTCGCTTTTTTATAAGTGTCATCAGGCAGAGCCCAGACAGCCTGGAGTTGTCTGGCAAGAATGAGCTGCTCATCTGGGCTCTTACGTTTCTCACGTCCACTTGGTATATCAAGAACCCATTCCTGAAGGCGAAACTTGTGGAGGTCAGTGTATTATCATCTGTCCATTTTTGCATCTTTCGAATCGAATGTACAGGTCCTTTTCTATGCAACATTGAGCTGGGGTCAGCACCGCAGCATCCTTGCTGCCACACTGAACAGCCATGCTATGGCGCTGAAGTACCTGATACCTGCTCTGACACACTTTTACATAGGTGAGCATCGATCGTATTCTACATGATCCATTTGGGTTAAGGAAATGTACAGAGGTCGAACAAACCGGTGCCAGCTCACAGTTCTATGACAAATTCAGTGAGTGGCCTATCAAACGTGTCACGTTTGTCTGAGCTGCCGCTGACATGCCACACATAGACTCTCGGTGACTTTTCATAGCCCCATGTCTTATGTACTGTCACTGATTCTCCTAACAGCCGGAACATTGCGTACTTATTCAAAGCAATTTGGGACAATCCGGTCCACCGAGCAGCTCTCAAGGATGAAGCGAAGTAAGCATTGCTGTTTATTCAACCCAATGATTCTAACCGTCACGGGCAGAAATAATATTGACAAATTCATTCGTTTCGTGAACTTGATGATCAACGATGTGACCTACCTAATGGACGAGTCACTCTCCGAACTGGCGAAGATCCACGAGATTCAAACCGAAATGGAGGACACTCAGACTTACAACTCGAAGTCTTTGCAATATCGTCGAGAACGCGAGGGGGCTCTGCGGACACTAGAGCGCCATGCATCCGGTTATGTGCAACTAGGCAACTCGACAGTCGATCTGCTGAAGCTTTTTACGGGTGAGACGAAGGAGCCCTTCATGGTTCCTGAGATTGTGGATCGTCTCGCTGCCATGCTTGATTACAACCTCGATGCACTGGTCGGACCCAAATGTCAAGATCTCATTGTGAAGAATCCGGAGAAGTACAAATTCAACCCCAGGCAGCTTCTCAGTGATATCTTACAGGTATATCTTAACCTGAGCGATCAGGGCGAGTTCGCAAGGGCAGTTGCAGCGGACGGTCGCAGCTACCGCAAAGAACTGTTTGAACATGCAGCTGGTATTGCGAAGCGGAGAGTCCTCAAGAGCGACACCGAAATCGAGAAACTACTCATGTTTGTCGTCAAGGTTGAAGAGATGAAAGCCACTATTGAAGCCGAGGAGGACCTGGGAGAGATTCCTGATGAATTCCTCGGTTAGTCGTTTGCTGGACATGCGTTCTTCATCTGCTCAATGCACCTCCATAGACCCGCTCATGTATACTCTCATGCGTGATCCAGTCACGCTACCTTCGTCGCACGCGGTCCTTGATCGCTCTACTATCAAGTCGCATCTGCTGTCGGACGCGAAAGATCCCTTCAATCGAATGCCGCTATCCCTCGAAGACGTCATTCCTAGTATGCATCTCGTCCTCCACACCGAGCTCAGGGACTGACCTTAGTGTTTCTACAGATGTTGAGCTTAAGCAACGTATCGATGCATTTCTGGCTGAAAGGCGGAATAAGGACACCGCCTTGGACAAGCCCGCGGAGGAAGTAGTGAAGATGGATGTTACCGAGGATTGAAGCAGGTTGTGTAAGAGCGGATGGATCCTGTACCAATACACTGACGGCATGGAGAATTCTCCCAAGAATCATGCATATATAGACCTGTATTGCTTGCTAGCAGCACTCTCAGATGTAGTAGTTCGTCACAGCCACGTAGCAGCAGCGACACAGCACTGAATGATGGCCAAAAAACTAGCAAGCGTGAAGGTAAGCAGTGTAATCGGAGGCAAAGGCTAATCAACGAGTGACCTGTGGCGATGTGGTGAAGAGTTGACTAAAGTTCAGATACACGCTACTTCTTTTTGCGCTTTATGCCTCGGCCTCCCGCCGTGGAGGCACCTCGTCCTCGACTTCCAGCACTACCTCTCCTGGAAGCCTTCCCTCCTCTTCTGGCTTGCCTGAATGCTAAGGGTGGGCCTATAGATGCTCTGATGAGTGCGTCGGACAGATAGCGAAGGCAACTCACCTGGGGAATCCCGTCCATCCATATCTTCATCGTCTGCGTAGTCAGTGCCAACGTCTGTCCCTGTAGCAAGGCTGGGTGTGGGGACAGCACTTTCGTCACCGCTCTCCTGCGTCAACGCGCTACTGTCGCTGTCTCCTCCAACAAGACCGGCGACGTTTTTCAACTTGCTCCGTCCTTTCTTAGTCTGACGCGTCCCTGACGTCGTTCGGGCATGGTGTGAAGGCGAGGCAGCCGGCGAGGACGAAGGCAAAGAAGCAGTTGCTCGCATGCGTCGCATAGAGATGAGGGTATCAAATGCCTCATCGGACGGGAGCGAATACTCATGGCGGAACCATGGATGTGATGATAGATTTTCTGACGGAGACGGGGATCGAAGGGGCACGGCCGATGGGGATGGTGAATTGTAGTACCCAGGAGGATCATAGCCATCTGTCTCCTAACAACTGATCAATCACGAAGACGCAATAGTTGTGTTTCGCTCTTACTATATTTTCCAAGATCTCCAGGTCGTAGCATGCTCTTAGCTTATCCCATAGGTCGTCTATCGAGACTACGTGCCCGGTATCTCTGAGAATTGCGTTGCGCATTGTGAGGACATGAAAGTGGCGGTGGATGCCTACAGGTCTTGCGCGCATTAGAGCACGGAAGAAGGCGATTTCTCCCTCGACAGAGTCTAGCCAACGTGATGAGCTCGCGCTTTCAGACTTGAGGCCATCGCTAGCGACCATCTTCGACGAGCAAGCTATTGTGAGTATGCGAAGACACAACCGCTGGTCACTCTTGGTGCTAGACTTTGATCAGACTCCTGCTTTGGGCGGGCGCTTCACATCGGCACCTGAACTCTGCTCTGTTACGCAACTCTTTCGACTGGCTACATTGACTGAGCTTCTGCATGACTATGTCCGACGAAGAGCGAGAGAGTCCCGTTCTCGGCAAGAGGAGCCGCAATGGTGGTGAAAATGCCCAAGAGCAGTTGGTCAAGCAGGAAGATGTCGAGCCACAGCACGCACAGGCAAAAGCGGAGGAAGAGTCTGATGACGACGTGGGACCGATGCCAATGCCGGCCGAGGGGAACGGGAATGGCGCTGCGAAGAAAAAGCGCAAAGGTGTGAAGTAGGATATGTTCTTACCGCCATGCACGCTGAACAAGAGATCTCTTCGTAGTGCTCCCTCATGAGAAACTATATCTGGATCACCTCCCGAGTGCAGACAGATACTACAAGAGTTTCATGCACAGGGATGTCATCAACTTCTGTGTTATGACAAAGTATGCGGTGTCTCCTTGAGCCGGTCTGCGCGCGTTGACATAATTCTCCAGAACGGACTTCCTTCTGACAACATCTATTGATGGTCACCTCAAGCTGTGGAAGAAGCAAGAGCAGGGGATTGAATTTGTAAAGCACTACCGTGCCCACCTCGCTCCTATCATTGGTGTGTCTGCAAGTACAGATGGGCAGCTGTTCGCGAGCATCGCGGAGGACCGCACGGCGAAGGTCTTCGATGTCGTCAACTTCGGTATGAAGGCCTTTTCTCATGCACCTTTCCTGTCACTAACGCAGGATGATAGACATGATCAACATGATTAAGTTCGGCTACACTCCGCATGCTTGCTGCTGGGTTCACCGAAGGGGACAAGCGCAAGGGCTCCTAGCAGTGTGAGCACACTTGTCCTCACGATGAGTTGGCTCAATTAATGATATTTCAGCTCAGAACGAGACAGTGGCACGATCCGGCTGTACGACGGTCGCGGGAATGGTCAGCCTTTGGAGACCATCGACAAGTTGCACAGGTTCCCCGTGCACATCATGACGGCAAGTCTCATTCGTTAATATCCATCGAGACACGTTATCGACCGTATTTTCAGTTTAGCGACAGGTACGATACCGTAGTCTCCGCAGATGAAGGTGGATTTGTCGAGTACTGGAACCCCATTGAGCCATTCGAGCTGCCGAAGAATGTCCATGGCTTGTGGACATTCAAAAATGCGACTGATTTGTACGAGTTCAAGAAGGTAACACACAATAATGTTTCTTCCTTGTCGTGTTCTTCTGAACTTAGCTTCGTTAAAGTCTAAATCAACGCCGACATGCGTCACGCTCTCACCAGACTCCTCGTCCTTCATTACATTCTCCCTTCCGGACCGTCAGATTCGTATATTCTCATTCCTGTCAGGAAAGTTGACGCGCAAGTATGACGAATCGTTGGAAGCCATCCAGGAAATGCAACAAGCCGGAACAGCCATTTACAAAGTAGAAGACATGGAGTTCGGCCGTCGTCTGGCGGCGGAGAGGGAGCTGGAGCTGCCAGGGCCAGACGGAACAATACCAGGCAGATGGTGCAACGCGATCTGGGATGAGACAGGCGCGTTCGTGCTGTATCCGACCTTGCTTGGAATCAAGGGTATGTTAACTATTTGAAGTATGGGATGCACTCGGGCTCATTTCAAGAAACAGTCGTGAACACGGTTACAAATCGTGTTGTGAGACTGTTAGGCAAAGATGAGACAGTTAGGTTCATGAACCTCACACTCTATCAAGGCGCCCCGGCAAAGAAGGGTCTGACGACAGCGGTTAGTTCTCTCGGGTAGCTTTGATTACGCGCATCTGCTAATAATAGTAGGCCGCCGCCGCTTCTGCTAACCCTTTGCTGGCGGAGAAAGCTATACGCGATCCTACCCTCGTCTGTACGGGATACAAGCGCCAGCGGTTCTATCTATTCACGCGATCGGAGCCGGAGTGAGTGCTTCACATCATTGACCTTGGAGACCCGACGCTAAGCGTTTTCTCCATCAGGGATGATAAATCCGGAGATCGAGACATCTTCAATGAGCGGCCAACCCGCGAAGAACAGACGATTGCATCATCAACGGCCGAGCTAGGGAAGGGCGGACCATCGCCTCTAGCAAACGCCGCTACCATTCACACGACCCTGGGAGATATGCACCTGAGACTGTTCCCTCAGCAGGCGCCGAAGGCGGTGGAAAATTTTGTCGGTCACGCGCGGAGCGGTTACTTCGAGGGCGTCATCTTCCACCGTGTCATCCCGAAGTTTATGATTCAAACAGGCGACCCGTTAGGAGACGGGACGGGTGGCACGTCCATTTGGGGCAGGGAATTCGAGGATGAATTCTCTGACGACTTGAAACATGATAGGTGAGTCGAATCGGAGATCTTACGGCGCAGGCGGACACTGACGTCCGCACAGGCCGTACACGGTTAGCATGGCGAACGCTGGACCGAACACAAATGGCTCCCAGTTTTTCATCACAACGACGGCTACGCCGTGGCTGGACAAGAAGCACACCATCTTCGGTCGCGTTTTGTCAGGGTTGGAGGTAGTGCATGCGATAGAAAATGTCAAGACGAACAAGTTGGACAAACCCTATGAGGATATCAAAATTACCAATATTGATGTGGAGTAGCGGATCAATGGACTCTAACGTACCTTTAGGATAGGCATTAATGTGACGCAGACATGCGCATACGAATGTGCTTACTGTGCTCTTGCTATAGAGAGACACGATCATGGGTTTCCATGGTATGCCGCACTATGAGATCGTCCGAGCAACCCGCTCCGCTAAGTCTGCCGCCGAACCGGTCTTTCAATCTCTCCGTGGTCCTGGAAGGTGATAGCTCCGCCTCTCTCTGGCCTATTCCACAAGGACATGAAAACCTCATGAGGATATGTTCTTGCGTGACTTTGGCTGTTCGTCCATCATCTCGGAAGGGCTGAACGAGTGCGCATGTGTAGACATCGAGCGGTACTCCCGCCAAAAACGAACTTTGATCCGACGATATGGGAACATATGCAATCGGGTATTCGAGGAGAACTGCGGCGAGTGGAACGACTTCTGTGATATCGAGTGTGGGCGAGAGTGACAGCGCGACAGCCGTGTGCGAGCGGTCCAACTTGGCGCGCTCACATAATTCGGAATGTAGAATCGGGATTCGGCTGGGGGGAGCAGGCATCTAGGTGCAATAAATGCGGGAGAAGACGATGAGCGGAGCGGATAGAAGACAAGTGTCAATGGGGCGAGCCACGGCCGCCGCACTCACCAAAACAGGAGGATCGGCAAGCCGAACGAAGGAGGTCCAGTCGCTGATGGCGCATTCTGGACTTGGCGGAATGTCCCCACAGTAGGGTAATTGACATTGAGATTGCAGGAGAGTAACATTCATGAAGAAGATCTGATCCGTGTTCTCCTCTAGCACGAGGATAATATCATTGAAAGCAGGAAGTAGCTGCATGAGATGGTGTCAGGCTGTACAACTCCAAAACTCGCACGGGAGGATAGTTACGTGCGAAATGGTGATACAGATTAATGACCTGACGTAAATGTGTCACCAATTCGGTGAATCTCCTTACAAGATTGTTTCTTGACTGCCGCAGAGCAAATGCGTCAAATAAATATCCCGCACTAGCTAAGCAAATGCATATTGTTCAACGGTTATGATAATTATTAAAATGGCAGTCAGGTCTGTAAATAAATAGCGACGATACTTTTCGTCAAGCGCACCGGATTGACTGTGCGACTAAACACAGATCCAAGGAGAATTGATCTATCTTTTGCCTTGGAACATTCCTGAACCGTGCTCTTGCCTCGGAAATCACGGTTGAAAACGTGAAATCCCATCCTGTCTGTTCCGGGCTGCTTTTGCTGGAATGGGCGTATGTCTGTAGCATATACGGTGATTCTTATCAGAGACGAGTGCTGAGACGCGTTCTTCAACTTCAACTTCCACGAGAGAGCGTCTGAGCACGTGCTGGGATTAATTCCAAATGACAAATTTGGCTATTGACGTACGGGGATGGCCTGTGCTTACGTGATCCCTAAGTTGCGATTCGGCCCGTTTTGTGCACGGTTCATACGAAATATTGCTTTGGTTCATACGGAATATTTCCTCCTACGAAATATTGTTTTCATTCCACAACTTGCCCTCATTCGCGATATCCGGCTCCTCAGGCACAGCCTGCATAGATTTATTTTTTCACGGGAAACCTGATGCAAAAATGGTGAAAATATCTTATGTCTGGATATGGAAATAGTTTGGAAATTGGGCGGAGACAATTAAATGATGTTACAATTGTTTTACCGAAACGTATCAGCAATAGTGAAACTATTTTCCAAAGGAAGATATTTCAGTCCAAAAATATGTGATACCGATATGTTTCGGTGAAGCAATTGTAACATAATTCAATTGTTTCCACCTAATTTCCAAACTATTTCCATATCCAGGCTTAAAATATTTTCACCATTTTTTCATCAGGTTTCCTGTGGAAAAATAAATCTGTGCAGGCTGTGAGGCCTCATTGCTTTCTACCTCCTGTCTTCTCTGTGCTGGACATCCTCATGTCACTCTCCATGTCGTTCACCAGGTGTATTATTAACGCATTCCATATCTGCTTCACCGGTACGTTTGTCCACTCCTCTGTGGCGATGTCTGCAGCGCTGATTATGTCGTGTCTCCTTCCTTCACAGTCGTTGCTCTCGTTGTGTACTACACCTGTTTGTTCTTGTTCATTCCTCCACCGCCACCTCTGCCGTCTTCGGTGAACAGGTTACATGATTCGCGTATTCATTATGCTCATGTCTATAGCACCCTCCCGGTGGGGGGTGGCAATTTTAAGCATGTGCGGTCGCATCGCGTTACGGGCCTGGCTACTCCTCCAGTGGGGGGAGCCAATTGAAGATCTTGCATCTGTCTTTCCGACGATGTCAGCGGGTTCTCCGTCATGTTCGGTTCATCATATTTGCTTTCTATTCATGCAACTGTTACGTTCACCGGTTTGCATCGTCTCCGAGGACACTGACGACTTCCACGCCATGATGTGCGACACCGGCACCATACTGTCCGGTTCCGCTGCTGCCAGACTATTACTCGTCAACGCTTTGTGGCAGCCTAATCACTACGATCTATACACGCCACATAGTCAGTGGGATGTGATACTCGACTACATCAGCAACTTACCGGGTTTCGTGATCGAATATGTCATAGATGCATCAGACGAGGAGAATCAGGAGCAACTGTACCCCTGGTTGAAACAGGGAATGGACCGTATGGCTCGAATCACCGGACCAAACATCCGCGTCGATCTTATGCGTAGCTGTTATGAAGCGTTCCCTGCTAGAACGTTCAGAACCACGTGTGCTTTCTCACACGTACTAGTCCACAACGTGGACAGAGACTCAGATACCAAATATACCTGACGTCTCCAATAGTCAAGCAGACTATTAGCAGGGTTTATAGTGTGGTCAAGCCTAGTAGACGATGTAGCAGTGAGGTCCTCACTCTACCCTTGCTAGGCCTTGGCCGCTACAGCTACTGCACGTTCACCCGCAGGTTACTAGGTTCGCTGTTCTGACTCTAGCAAGCGTACGAGCTTACTACCTCTTGAGAGCGAGTACGATTGCACGAGGGTTCTAGAACTGAGAACGTTCAGAGTCACAGGTGGAAGAGGTTATCTTCCAGCTGCTGCTCCGCCCCTTTATATAGTCGCAGACCTATAGTCTGGGGTACTAGTACAAGGGGTCCTTTACACTGCCTCAGTGATAAAGATAGGTGAAACACACCGGAGCGTAACTGCTGCGAGCCAGGTAGTTGGCGAGCTAAGGAAAGCATAGGTGAAATACCTGAAATATGAAATGAGAACCAAAGTCCTGGATCGCAGATCCTGGAGTTAGAGTTTGAGAACCCTAGAAGTTGTTCTCGGTCACATAGTGACTAGAAGCTGTCTTCGGTCACATAGTGACTGATATCACCTGACCGTGATTGGGCGTCTCTTCTAGGCGCTTGTTCATGGGAACCACGTGACCATGCGCGACGGTACGTTTCGTAACACAAGCTTCCCTCTCCAACCGCCAAGACCCTTGGTGATTAAACCACAAGATCCTGTCTTCTCCGTCTGCACTTCCGCTTCGAGGAAGGAAGGATTCTTGAAACAGTATGCGTGGAGCCGTCGTGCGATTCAGAGGATTCATCATTCGTGCTGATGCTTGATTGTTCCGGCGCAGGGCTGCCCAGAGACTGGTATCTCCTTTCGACTTGATCAGCTCAAGAAGTCTGATTGGCGCTTGATGATTCGGAATCACTGTTAAACAACTCGATGGTCCGTCCACTGCGATGCGCTTGAGGGTTTGAGGGACTTGGGGAAGTTCCTTGCTTCGCATTGCTGCCAGTGCTTGGATTCGAAGAATCAATACTGGAATTTCATACGTAGGCTGACTTGGGATGCTTAGGTGATAGCGAATCAGGGATTCGTCCTGCATTCCATCGGTCGTTCTTTCGCAATGGTCGTGACCTTGATTGGTTACTGTTTTCAGGAGTAACATCCTTCCGCGGCGGCTTTGGGCATTCAAATGCGTGATGTCCGATACGATTACAGTTCCAGCATCGACCAGAGAACTGTCCTTGTCCTGGTTGTGAGCGGCGAGAATCATCGCAAGTTCCTTTGAATGGCTGATTGATCCATTGGTTAATGGATGGTGAGGACTGCTGGCCTGACTTAGTCGACTGCCGCTGCTTTGTCCTCTTCTGTTTGCTTTTCTGGTTAGGACATGTCTCCATACGTCGTCGAGGCACGCTGTCTGCTGAAAAGGAAGATGTAGAAGATGAAGTACTTTCATCGTCATTTCCTTGCCGTCTCTTGTCAAATTTCCTTTGGACAATGGCCTTGATACCACACCATTCTTTTTGACTGAGATCAAGCGATGCCATAAGCACTTCCTTCCATATTGACGTAGGGAAGGCTGTTTGGTCGTTATGCGATGAATGAGTTCGTATGGCGCCAATTCGAATGGTATTCATGCCAAGAATATGTTCAGACATTCGATCGATATCCATAGGTTCATCATCATCTTCTTCGGCTTCCTTCTTTTTCTGATCGACATGGTGGTCTCGATTGTCACCTCCGAGAAGAAGCTTGACAAGCTTTGCATTGACCAACTTCGTTACTAGTTGCTCAATCTTCTTTTGCATCTTCTTCGTGATCGGCGGATCATTTGAGGGTTCTTTTGATCCGGTAGATGCGCGCTCATCCTTCTTCTTAATTGAAGAAGGCTTCTTTTTCTTCTTCTTTGATACGACTTGTACAGGCAAAGTTCGATCGATGTTTGGCTTCTTTGCGGAACATTGATCCATTTCGTGTCCTGGCTTCCTGCACCTATAGCATAGGCGTTTCTTAACTGGAAGGCTCCGTGTTTGTCGTATTCGTCGTGCCCTATCGACATCCATTGCATTGGGATCGTCTATATCCATCGACTCTTCTTTATCCATTGAATCACCATGATTCGCATGTGTGATGAAATCGAAGATATTGCTTTTTCCCTTATGGGCATTTCGAAGGTCGTTGACTTGTCTTGCACTGTCGCAAGCATCCTCGTACGTGGTTGGAGGAGACGGAGTAAGGAATACTTTTTCTGCCAACTTCGTTTCCAAGCCTCGCTTGAAATGGACGAGCTTGGTATAGTCGTCGTCGATTTCGGCGTAGCGAAATAGGATGTCGAGATTCCCGATGTAATCGTCGACCTTTCCTTTCTTCTGCCTACACTGGTTGTCGAGTAACGTTTGCCATGCTTGGTCCTTGGTTGCGACTCCTCCATACTTTTCTTGGAGTGTCATCCGAAAGTCGCGATAAAGTCCCAGATCATCCGATCTTCCTGTAGATGCGATCATCGCTGCTTCCCATGATTCGACCCATTTTGCTGCTGCAGAACCAGGTTCGAAGTGGGATAGGATGAACGTGATCTGACTATAGTCGTCATTGTATATGTGGATGTTTGCCTGGAGATGTCGTTCTCCAGCCTGGAGGAATGACATAAACGTTCGCTTATCTCCTGCGAATGGTCGGATTTCTCCCAGCTGTAATTCCTCTTTTTCCAATTCTGGTTGTGCAGAATTATACAGCGCGTAGAGATTCATTTCTAGGAGATATTCCTGCCACTGGAATTCCAGACATGTCGGTCCTGGATGCACTGGTGGTCCATTGGCTGGATCGTACCGTGCTTTGATGGGATTTTGACCAGTAGTTCCCAAACTACCTGTTTG
>NW_024468517.1:121034-128604 GCF_001632365.1 Laetiporus sulphureus 93-53 | reverse complement strand
ACGACCGGTGACTTCTGACGAAGAAGTACCACCATTTACGCTCAGTGACGCCACCACAGAGGAATTAACAGACCTCTACGACAAAAAGTCGACAGAAGCGGTTCAACTTCGACTTCAATTCAGGCTAGGACGAGCCTACGAACCAACAGACCACCCAAGGCTAGAGCAGCTCGAGGGCGAGATCGAAGAAATAAGACAAGTTCTTCGCGGAAGGGAAAACTTTGACGAAGAATCTCTACGACTCTTTGACGAAGCAACAGAACTTCCACAAGGAGAATCAATCCAAGTTGAACGACAGGAAGGGCGTTCGCAGGAAACCGGTGGATTACAGCCAGTTAATCCTCTCGGAACAAGAGCAGTCCCGCTCGAGAGATCTATCTCGGACAGTACTACTCGACCAGATTATCCAGGAATCACACATCTTAGGAGGGACCAGCCACCCCACCTACCCAACGCGCCTGGAATCACACGTTCGGTTTCAACCGGATCAAGACCAACCGGTAGCTTCCAGTTCTCAGGAAGCATGGCCACACACGCACGATATGACCCGGCTCTCGGACCACCAGTCCATCCCGGAACTTGTACCGATGCCGTCTGGAATGAGTACCAACAAGCATTGGGACTCTACGCACAGTACCAGGGAGCAATCCCCAAGCCACCAGCGGCACGGGAAAAGAAGATGGGAAAAATCAAGGAGTTTAGGGGAGACAAGCGAGAGTATGCATCGTTCCTCCGAAACGTGGAACGATACCTACAGGCAAATGCGGGAGTCTACAATGATGACTTCAGCAAAATTGCCTTCGTCCTCTCCCAAATCGACTCCTCATCTACAGCAGGAAAGTGGGCCGAGTCATGGGAAGCCAACCAAATGGCAAAACATGGCAATCTTGGGACGTACCAAGATTTCAAGGCGACGCTTACCGAAAAGTATGGAGGTGTCGCAACCAAGGACCAAGCCTGGCAAGTACTTCTCGAAGGAAAGTACAAGCAGGACAAGCAAACCGTCGACGAGTATATTGGAAATCTCGATATCCTCTACCGATATGCCGAAATCGACGACGAATACGCCAAGCTCATCCACTTCAAGCGAGGCCTTAATGAGAAACTTGCAGAGAAAGTCTTCATCACGGAAAATCCACCGACAACCTATGCAGCAGCATGCAAAGCCGCAAGAAAGGTCACGGATCTCCAGGACATTCATAGCGGAAAGACAAATATCTTCAAGTTCATCTCAGGCTCTTCAGGAAGCGGAAGAAGGACAGAAAAGGACCCTGACGCGATGGACATCGACCGGATCTCCCCAGAAACCCATAAGAAACGTTCTGTGGATGGACTCTGCTACAACTGCGGAAAGCCAGGACATGTCGCCGCACAATGCCCAAATGCAGAATATGATCCGGTACCAGATCGCTCAGGAAAGACAACTTCATATGCCAAGACCAAGACGTCCAATTCCAGGACGAAGAAATACTCCGGATCTGGCAGACGAAGAAAGACTTCCCAGCCGACTAAATCTTACTCCAAGGGAACGGAGAAGAAACGCCGACGAGTAAAGAGAGTCGAAGAAAGCGACTCTGAGGATAACTCGGAGGAGTCGGAACAGGAAGAATCAGGATCCTCATCATCGGAAGAATCAGAATCTGAATCATCGGAATCTGAAGAAGGATCCGAACAAGAAACGGTTGTTCACAGGGTACGAAGAGCTCGCCCTGTTAAAACCAAGACAGTTCGCAAAATCAGGCGAACCAAGGATGAATCCAGCGACTCAGAAGAAAAGTATGTGGTGCGAAGATTCATCCTCAAAGAGGAACTCGCCAGAATACGACGGGAAGATGCACTCAAAATGCGAGGAGACCGTATTAAGAAACGCAACATGACGATGCCTCATCTCGACAATCTTCTGGAATTCGGAGACAATCCAGACAGATACGAATATGCACGCCGATATCCACCACCCATGGAAAAAGACGATCCAGAGGGTTTTGGAATTGGGTGCACGTTGGGATCTCGTGGCACCCAGATGAAGAAACGGTCCCCGAGGAAGTAATCATACGAGGCGATATCAAGCGAGGAAGCGAAATATACCTCAATATCGTCTTTCAAGATTACGATGGCACAAGAACCCGAAGTATTCCAGCAAGAGCCTTAGTCGATTCTGGAGCAAAAGGAATGTTCATCAATGAATCGTTTGCAAAGAAAGTAGGACTCCATCTTCTCAAATCGCAGAAGGAAGTCAAAATTCGCAGTGTCGATGGAAGTCCCATTAACTCTACAAACGAACGATTCAAAGGAACTGTTCGTGCAGGAACGTACGAATGGAATGATGACTTCCTTGTCATCGACTTAGGAAAAGAAGACGTGATCATCGGCAATACGTGGCTTCATGATCACAACCCAATCATCAATTGGCAAACGGGTGAAGTCAAGGTCCGTCAATATGTAGAAGACGTACCAGACGAGGAACCATGGCCTTTAAAAAATAAAGACGCTGTTCGTCTTCCAATCACCAAAAAGGAGAAAGCCAAAGCCAAGCGAACCTTGAGAAGGATCGACTGGTCTGATGTCGATCCTGCACCAGACGAAGCAGGAACCGTTGACTCGGACCTCTTGCTTGCATATATAAAAGGCGCACCATACCTGGAGGATCAGGAAATAGGAGAAAAAGAAGCTATTTTCGCCTATCAACCTGATACTGGCATACTCCAAGAAGTGACGCTCGAAGAAGAGGAACATCGCCCGGCTGGAGAAAGGAAGATGCAGTATCTTGCACTGCGACGAACGAATGCCAAGAAAAATCCCCATCAAACAAGAAAGCAAGATGGAATTTTGTGGAAGGCATCAAACAAGGCGCAAGAACTGGCACAAAAGAAAGCACTCGAGGAGAAGAAGAATTCCAAGAAGAAAGTGACGATACCATCGTATCTCCTTAAGTACAAGAGGATTTTCGAAGAAAAGGCATCGGAACGGTTACCACCGCATAGATCTTACGATCACAACATAGACTTCAAGCCGGACTTTGTTCCTAGACGAGGAAAGGTCTACAATCTATCAAAGCCAGAAGAGGAAGCTATGAATGCCTTCATCAACGATAACCTTGCGAAAGGATATATTCGTCCTTCGCAATCTGCAATGGCATCACCTTTCTTCTTTGTAGGAAAGAAGGATGGCGGGCTACGTCCATGTCAGGACTACCGCTATGCGAATGAAGGAACGATTAAGGACGCCTATCCACTTCCACTCATATCGGACCTAATGGATCGACTCCGCCATGCCAAGTATTTCGCGAAGCTTGACATTCGTGGAGCATATACCAATGTCCGAATTCGCCAAGGAGACGAATGGAAGGCTGCCTTCATCACCAAGCGAGGATTGTTCGAACCCACAGTCATGTTCTTCGGAATGTGTAATGCGCCGGCAACCTTTCAGCGAATGATGAACGAAATCTTCGCAGAAGAAATTGCCGAAGGATGGCTACTATGCTATTTGGATGACATCCTCATCCTTGCCGAAAGCGAAAAGGAGTTGGAAAAGAAGCTTGAACGAGTCATTAAGAAAATGGTCGACAATGATCTCTATCTCAAGCTAGAAAAATGCGTGTTCAAAACTACACGCACCGATTTCCTAGGACTAGTTCTCCTCCCAGGACGGCTTCAGATGGACCCAGCAAAAGTCAACGGGATCGTCAAATGGGAAGCCCCGACTGGTATAAAAGGAGTCCGAGCATTTCTAGGATTCGCCAACTTCTATCGAAAGTTCATTCGGAACTATTCTGAAATTGCAAGACCCTTAATCGATCTTACGAAGACCAAGGGTGGGAATGTGTTCCATTGGACAAGCAAAGAACAAGCCGCTTTCGACTATCTCAAAAACGAGTTCGGAAAGGCACCAATACTGGTTATGCCAGACAAAGACAAGCCTTTCGTCATCGAAACTGATGCATCGGACTTCGCTACTGGAGCAGTCCTCATGCAGAAGGACGATAATGGTGACCTCCATGCCTGTGCATATTATTCCAAGTCGCTCTCCGATCCAGAACGAAATTATCAAATCTACGATAAGGAGCTTCTAGGAATCATCCGTGCACTCAAGGAGTGGAGACACTATCTCGACGGAACAAAAGAGCCATTCCTCATACGCACAGATCACAAGAATCTGACGTACTTCAGGCAACCGCAGGACTTGAACCCAAGGCAGCGAAGATGGCAACTCTTCTTGTCTATGTTCAATTACAAGATTGTCCATACGCCAGGACGACAAATGGTGCAAGCGGACGCGCTTTCACGGTTGTCCGAATTAGACAATCGCCAGGATAACAAGTCACCTGCAATCCTGCTACCCGACGATCTCTTTATTGGTGCTATCGATACAGATATGGCGGAACAAATCCGACAAGCACTAACAAAAGATCCATCAGTACTTGCGTACAAGGACGGCCTAATGGAAGAACTCCCAGTTCCACGCGGAATGACAAAGGATGACATCAAGGACGCTGACAACGGTTTAATCACCATCCATGGACGCGTATATGTCCCAAACAATACAGCCTTAAAAAAGGAAATCGTTCGACGATATCATGAAGCCACTCCCCATGGTCATCCAGGAATCTGGGTTACGCACCAACTTGTGCGCAAAGATTTCTGGTGGCCAGGAATGTATCGCTTCATCCAAAGCTACGTCAATGGATGTGCCACCTGTCAGCAATCCAAAGCCGTCCGAAACAAGGTCAAAGTTCCACTACAGCCCATCGGCCCTTCGCCCAATGCGCTACCTTTCAAGCAAGTTAGCGTGGATTTTATTACAGATCTACCGAAAAGCGAAGGCTTCGATTCAATAATGGTCGTGGTAGACCATGGGCTTAGTAAGGGGGTAATTCTATGTCCCTGCAAAAAGACGATCACCGCCTCGGAAACTGCCGAGCTATTCAGACGACAAGTTTGGAAACGCTTTGGGCTACCCGACAAGATCATCTCTGACAGAGGAACACAATTCGCATCCAAAGTATTCCAAGCACTGTGCACTGCCCTCAAGATCCAGTCGGCTATGAGCACAGCCTATCATCCGCAGACGGATGGTGAAACGGAGCGAATGAATCAAGAATTGGAAACATATCTTCGAATGTACTGTGCAGAGCAACCGCATCGATGGAATCAATTCCTATCTGAAGCAGAATTCGCGCACAATCTTCACACTCATTCAGTGACAAAGAAGTCACCATTCGAAATATGGTATGGCTACGAGCCCCGAGGAATGCCAGAACTGTTTCCTCAGGACGAGATCTCCGACGTGGATGCAAGACTCAAGCTTCTTAGCATGGTCCGCAAGGAAGCCACAGAAGGAATCATCAAGGCAAAAGCCCGTGTAGCCACTAGAATCAAAGGAGGATCTCCGACGTTCAAGAAAGGAGACAAGGTCTGGCTGGAAGCCACCAATTTGAAAAGACCTTACAAATCGAACAAGCTAGCGCCGAAACGAGAAGGACCCTTCAGGATTAAGGAGGTTCTGGGACCACTCTCGTTCAAGTTAGACCTTCCTGCGGCATGGAAGATCCATCCGGTGTTCCATGCGGCATTGCTCACGCCATATCGGCAGACCAATACACATGGGGAAAGTTATTCAACACCGCCCCCGGATCTTATCGAAGGAGAGGAAGAATTTGAAATCGAGTCTATAATTGGACATCGACTACGGCGCAGCAAGAACGAATATCTGGTAAAATGGGCTGGATATCCACTCAGCGAAAGGTCGTGGGTAAAAGAGACAGAAATGGGCAATGCAGGAGAGCTGCTGAACGAGTATAAAAGGGAGCACAACTTGGCCTGAATCCTCATCCCATGCCCCAATGCCCGTTCAACATCCCGAGTTTCTCGAATCTGCTATCACCACTTTCGCGCATCTTATCGAAGTTCTCGAAGACGTCGAATCCCACTCCTCCCACGATCATCGTTACCAGGTCTTCCAACAGCTCGGAGTCTATCTCGCTATCAGAGGGGCTGGATTCGCCATCGAGGATCTTGCCGACTTCGACCAGACCAACGTCGAATTCAACACGACCCATCCAAGTCATGATGAACGATCTCATCGAGAGAGCGGACGACGTTCACGAAGTCCACCTCCTGGACGGCTTCAGGTCAACTCGACGACAGCCATATCTAACCCCACGCCCCAGCGGGCTAATCAGAATTCCTTACCCGTTTCCCTTCCAAACGGACAAGCCGAAGGTAACGCTAGAGGACGACGTCGATATCGACCTAGACAGAACTTGGGGAACGTTCATGAGAATGAACTACCCAATGTACCTAATGGAGGAACTCAACCTGCCTCGGCTAGAGCCAGATCGACGCCGGACTATCCTAACAGCCATCTACGCCGGCCTTCCAGTGGGAATCCTCCCACCATCGTACGCTCTAGATCATCCGCTACACTTTGATATCTTACCGGCAGCACTCTCATTCGCTCTGGATGCATTCAGTGTCGTACACGGTACCGTATCAAGAACAATGACAATACCAGCAGAGGAACGTACAGGAATGGCGAACATTCACATCATGGACTGGTATGAGGAAGAAGAACGGCTGCTCGAAGGTATAAGTAACGGCCCTCCTTTTCCCCTACTGGACCATCGCCTCCTCCTACTTGAGTGGGAACTCTACGAGGAAATCTACCCTTTGGACAAAGAGAATCGCCCCGCTCTACCACCTCCACCAATGTCGCTCAACATCCGTGTCACCACCACCGTCACTCGTAGTGCATCTGAGCCAGGGCTCCTCATCGACAGTGACGGAGACGACATCCCGCTTCTGAACAACATTAGTGATGAAGCACTGGCCGAATCATGGAGGAGTGCACGCTGGGGGGACGACGAAGATGAGACAGGTCGTTGGACGACGGGAGGATCTTGGACGACGGGGAGACCTTGGGGTGGAGACGACGAACAGGCAAGGAGTGCCGACGATGAACAACCCGGCCACCCTCACCGTCCTGGCGCCACCTATCCCTACAACACCACACCTGAGGATGGATCGCAACCTGCACCGGCGAACACCATCAAAGAGCAGATAAGGTATGCTCGCACGGTCAAGTCTTCGAGCAATCCAGCGGCAGGGCAGGTATCGCTTATCGCCCCAGACGTAGCATCACCCTACGATGTCTTCATCGCCACGCCACTAACATTCCTCATGGAACGTGATGGCCATCGTCTCTACGTCCACCGTACGGGCACGGGCGACTTCGCCACCTTCCACGCCTTCGTCTTCACCTGGGACAACCAGAAGGTCGCCTGGCACCTCTACTCGGAAGACTCACCTCATCGCGTCTTCAGCCAATGGGTCGCTCTGCTCTATCCGCCACCCATCCCAGGCATGCACGACTGGCATCCGACACCCAACCGGGCGCGCATCCTCAGCGTTCAATTCGCGGGCAAGGAAGAAGGCGTTGAACAATACGAGGTCGAACTTTTCAGGACGTTCTCCGATCAAGTTCACTACGGAGACGCCAAGACACCTCGTGAGTTCACGCCGGTCATCTTCCAACCCCTCGTCGCCATGATCGAGAAGCCTGGGTGGCTTACCGA
>NW_024468517.1:116454-117819 GCF_001632365.1 Laetiporus sulphureus 93-53 | reverse complement strand
GTGCTTTGTGACATTATAATGAATCTCCATGCACGCCCCCAGCTTCCTGCTGCTGGTGTGATTTTTTGGTCCTAAACATGACCACTTTAAACAAAACTGTTTAATTTTTGAGCCAAGTGAAGAAGACCTAGAGTTATTCGCTTGTGCTTTTTCAGCCCAAGAAATCCAGGTGTGGGGCGCACCTTTTTTGACACATCCATCATCACCTCTACCACTGTCAGCCTACCTCAAGACTTGGTAGCAGGCACCTTTGCATAAGCCGCTCCCTCACCAGGACAGCGCTGCAGCAACGTTTGATATTGGAACCTTTGTCCCCCCACCCATATTCATTTCAATATAGACAATATTTGCGAAAATACCACGAGTTATCGCCCCTTATGTGCGAAAATACTATGAGTTATCGCTTATATAAGACACACAGCGTCTGCAATGACATTAAACTATTACCTATCATTTATATATCATTTGTATAGGATTGGTCACCTATAAATATATGTATAAATAAAATATTTCAGATATCTAAAGACATGCTATTCCGAATCGACACAGTGATTGTCCACATATAAGATCTCCAAGAGCACGGCAGTCTTTGACTGTAAACTGCTGGCGGAAATAGATCTTTATTTAGCAGTTCACAATAGATAATTCAATTTTTAGGGTGTTATTTTGGCACACACAATGGGATATTGGGAACCCTTTTACCCAGAAGCGGTCTCAGAATTACTACATATTGCGCAACAATTAGTAATTTATTTGCTATGGGATGCCTAAACCACCTTTTCCCCAAAAGTTATAAGGCTTTTTCTCCCACCCACCCTCCCTTACTTTTGTGCCCCCCAGTCTTGTTTTAACTCGCTCATGCCGCGTCGGTTCCAGGAGGAACCTGGCAAGGGGGAGGTAATGTAGGATACAGCGAGTATGTACGAGCTTATCTGAAGACGTGCGCATAAGAAGTGCAGCACTCAAAGATATATAGCAAGTACCGAGCGCATGTCCTATTCGAAGAGTCGAGAAGGATCCGCGAAGCAATTAGGATCACATGTCCGAAGACGAGCGTAAGCAAGTCAAGGATGATCCAAGCAGCGTCAAAGGATCACATTTTCAAACCTTCCATTTTTTAACTTTTGCCTACATAGCATGCCAACCTAAAGGGCAATCGAGAGACCATTGTCAACAAGTATGAACAGCGTTGAGGAATGCATCTACTTGCATACAACAATGCAAACACGGCAGCTATTCTATATAAAATCCTAAAAAGACATAGGCAACCTTTTGGGTACAAGACACAATCTTTGGAACAGCCCTCTGACCAAGGGCATCCTATCATTTGGCAGCTTTGAGCGCCATCATGGACCTGGGCAAGTC
>NW_024468517.1:112764-114589 GCF_001632365.1 Laetiporus sulphureus 93-53 | reverse complement strand
CCCTTGTGGCAGGCTTTTTATGTGGGATCATTTGTGCAGGTCACAAAAGCAGACTTGCCCTTAATTGGGTTAAGTGCTTTGGTGCTTTGTGACATGGAAGAGGTTATCTTCCAGCTGCTGCTCCGCCCCTTTATATAGTCGCAGACCTATAGTCTGGGGTACTAGTACAAGGGGTCCTTTACACTGCCTCAGTGATAAAGATAGGTGAAACACACCGGAGCGTAACTGCTGCGAGCCAGGTAGTTGGCGAGCTAAGGAAAGCATAGGTGAAATACCTGAAATATGAAATGAGAACCAAAGTCCTGGATCGCAGATCCTGGGGTTAGAGTTTGAGAACCCTAGAAGTTGTCCTCGGTCACATAGTGACTAGAAGCTGTCTTCGGTCACATAGTGACTGATATCACCTGACCGTGATTGGGCGTCTCTTCTAGGCGCTTATTCATGGGAACCACGTGACCATGCGCGATGGTACATTTCGTAACAGTAGCCACAACGAATCGGCCTTTTACCCACTATGCTTCTTTAGGTCGACCATCATCATGAACGCGATCTCCGCTGATGCGATCGTGTCGGCATACCCCACACGTCTTCTCAGCCGTCGCGGTATTTGCTCATACACCATCAGTGATTATCGGTAAGGCACTCACCGCAAGGAGAAAGTACGAAAACCGAGGTTTCTCGTTCGACGACATCCGCACCATGTCCTGCACTCGCTGGAGCTGCCCTCACTGGCGACGGTTCTTCTCAGATGGTGGATGCCTCAACCTCATTTTTGACAACGCACGCACCCACACAGTCAGCGATGTTTTCATCTCGTGGCGGATCAGAGACTTACCCTGCGGTAGGCCGTGTACGGCAACAGAACGAGGGCCCAACGTCTGGGCGGGGTCTTGAGATGATATGGAAGAAGTCTGGGACAGCTTCCCGTAGCTGCAACATGTATTCATCATTTTACGACAATTCTCGAAGTCGTTCGTTTCTTTAAGTGATACATCCTATTTGGCTCTTGCCTGCGTTGTTGCTGTTCACCAACATGAGGCTGCAGAGATGTAATATAGAGCTACGTTCGCATAAGTGATACACACCGCATCTTCCGCTACTGTGATTGAGTTTTCGTGTCATTTGGAACCGGCGCCCGGCGCCTCTTCAACCAAGTTTGCCTTTCCAAGGTTCGCTCGCGCCTAGTTTTAGCGTGTGTGTCAAACTCACATGCACGGCCCTGGCCACATACACGGCAGACATGGTGCGATTTATCAACGTAGAAAATTGTGTGTAAATGTCGACTGAATTCTTACACATGCGACAAATATTTGCAACCACGGCATTTCATGTCGAAAATGTTTCACTATGGCTGCTAATGTGCACTATTTGCCATTTACATGCTACATTGGCAAACCTTTGCCACAAATGAAAAACATCAGCCGACATTCCCACACCATTTTTCGCACTGATAAATCGCATCATGTCTGCCGTGATACACCGTAGCACAAGACTCAGTAGTCGTGCAACTAACTTGCCACCATCGCTCCGATCTGACGAGCAAAACTCCGCGGACATGGTGCATTTTGCTCGCTACAAGCACAGTCTCCCACACACTGCAGACATGAAGCAATTTGCGCATGTGACAAATGCTTAGCAAATGTCGACAGGTTTTTTGCCTTTGTGATCTCAATTTGCTATGGTTCCTTCCCACATTCCATATTAAGTATTTGCATAATAATATGTTAGAGGCAGAAATTCAAAATCATATATTTTAAGAAATGACACCATTTTCAAACTCACCAAATACATTTAGAATTTGAGCGCTGTTGAATGTAATCATACA
>NW_024468517.1:46460-112650 GCF_001632365.1 Laetiporus sulphureus 93-53 | reverse complement strand
CCTTCATCTGCTACTGGATATTTTATACATGTCATAGTTTGAAATTTCAAAAATGTATAATTACATTCAATAGCACTCAAATTCTAAATGTATTTGGTGAGTTTGAAAATGGTGTCATTTCTTAAATATATGATATTAAATTTCTGCCTCCAACATATTATATGCAAATACTTAATACGGAATGTGGGAAGGAACCATAGCAAATTGAGATCACAAAGGCAAAAAACCTGTCGACATTTGCTAAGCATTTGCCACATGCGCAAATCGCTTCATGTCTGCGGTGACAAGCACTAGGCACAATGTTGAATGCAGCGCCTCGATCTGGACTTCTTTTTAGCAATACCCTTGCAAGTTAGTCGACCTACTGGTGCTGTATACAATCTTGGAGCCGGTATACTATGCCTGAGGCGAGCAGATCAGTCGCTGACGCAACGTCAATGCCACACTCGGTGTCATATTCTTATGTCAAAACGTCACATCCAGAGCTTAGCTTGTGCTCAAAGCGCTAGAAAAACAGTGAAGTCAGTGAAGCTTACTCGGCTGGTCCTCATCAGGCGCGTTCAATCTGCGCGGGTGCCTAGGTATTCAAACCTATATCATTTCCCCCCTGGGCTCTTACGATTACGAGGACGATCACCGTTCTGGACCTATGGCTGTGCGCTCATTCTGGAACTCTCCACGACCGTCTTGGGTTACCGAGGTCCGCGACTACTGAACCCGGGTACTTGTATTCATCCGAATTGCTGGCGACTCGCGGAATGAATTGTTTCCCCACGTGTCCTGTGATTGATTTCAACCGCTGTCGCCACCGTCGGGTTTTAGACGCTGTAATGCCGTCCGACCTTGACGGATGTGATGATTGCCCTGGCCTGGAAGGGCAATGTACCGCCCAGGCTTTGTGCTGTTCCTGGATCATAAGGTACTACGAGGTCTTCGCTGACATCTCTCGGGAGCACTGGCAGGTAGCCCTTGAGAGCTTTCTCTAGCGACGGTTCTTTTGGCAGCCTTTACGCCGCTGTGGTCGTCCGAAGCCCTGATACTCTCTGTGGTGCTCATCTATAGGCACGTTATGCCCTCTGAGCATGTGTTCTTTCCAAGATCCACGAGAAGTGCTCTCGATAATACCTGGTGTCTTGCTGTCTTACCGGAACAAGCCCGCTCTTTCTGACCCTGTGCTCTCTGAACCTTAGCCTGCCTCATAGTACAAGAGTATGCATCAGAATAACTGTCGGTGTCCCTTTCTGTTCCTTGCCCTCACTCTTTGATCCACCCTGATTTTTCGGGATTTGTCAATCCTTTCCCCAGCTCTTGCTTGTTGTCAGCTGCAGGCATTGCTTGTACACGGAGCACCGTGCTGGCTACGGTCAATATAGGTCCCCTCATGGATTGGACCGTGCGTTCGACCGATCATGGTTCGGAAAGGGACCTTTCGGACTTTGTGAATGCCGTTCGCCGTGATTTCGATTCGAGCGACGAGTCTGCCTCTGCCTACTGTGCAAGCGAGTGTAGCTCGTCCGATTTGGAGGAGCAATCCATTTCCTCGAAGAGGCAGGACCTGGCCAGCTACCTGTCCTCAACTACCACTCGACACATCGAGGAAGATCCTGAGGATAAAGGTCAAAGCCTCGGCGGCTTCGACGACGACGACGACGACGACATCTCAGAAGAACCTCAATGGAGATGTCTATCATATGTGCGGCATCAGCTGCTGTCGCTGTATCGCAGGATTTTCGGCATCGTTTTCGTGGTCAATATGGGGGTTTTCATCTCGTATGCCATCAGGGGTGCAGATGCGAAGCAAATCGGCACGGTCGTGGTTGGGAACCTATTCACCGCCGTAGTCATGCGGCAAGAGTATGTTATAAATGCGTTCTTTACTGTGGCTTGTCTCGCTCCCCGAAGGTGCGGCCGCGCTCAGTGCGACTGGTTTGCTTTGTTGCTGATTCCGCTGCCAGTTGGCCACTGGCGATCCGTCGCACGCTGGCCCATGTCTACTCCATCGTAGGAAGTAAGCACATTCGTACTATGTTACCTATCGTGCAAACGAAATAATGGCCTCTGGACAGTTCACTCTGGAGCCGCAGTCAGTGGCACTGTCTGGTCGGCGCTTTTTGTTGGCAAGGCCACTCGTGAGGTAATGAGTGAAGGGAAGGCTAGTATCATGTGCATATAACAGCCTGTCCGTGCGATTGACCTGAACAACAACCCCTCTAGACTGCTCTCCGCACTTTGGTCGTGTCATACACTATTCTGGCGCTCCTTGTGATGATATTGGTACTTGCGTACCCAAAGTTCCGTACCAGACATCACGATGTATTCGAAATGGTACACCGCTTCGCTGGATGGGTCGCGGTCGCTCTTGTATGGGCTCAGGTATGGCTATGGCTCCACCAATACGACGCATCAGTAATACGTTGAGCTAGGTTGTTCTCCTAACCAATGACTACCGTACATCCGACGAACCGCTTGGATACGCCCTTGTACATTCGGCTACTTTTTGGCTCGTCATAGTGCTAACAAGCTCAATCATCCTTTCATGGCTGAGGCTGAGAAAAGTGCCTGTACGTGTGGAGGCGCTGTCCGATCACTGTGCGCGGTTCTACTTCAACTATGGTAACTATAACCATGTTCGACCATAAGTTGCCGTGTTAACGTCCCATTTTATCTGTAGTGGATACGAAGCCTGGACACTTTACCCGAATGTCAACAAATCCTTTGTTTGAATGGCACTCATTCGCCACAATCAGAGAGCCAGGAAAGAGTGGTTATTCCTCTGTCATTTCCAGGGCGGGAGACTGGACAAGCAAACAAATCGAGAACCCACCTGACAAGATTTGGGTCCGCGGTATCCCTTGTTATGGTGTTGTGAGCGTCACTCCTCTCTTTCGACGAGTGGTCATGGTGGCCACCGGCAGCGGTATCGGCCCTATCGCCCCGGTGATATTCGCCAAACGCACGGAGATACAGCTTCTATGGGTTGCCCCTTCTGTGAGGCAGACCTTTGGTGACAAACTTGTGGATTCGCTCCTCAATGCGTCGCCTGGATCTGTAATGTATGGTGAGTCATAAGTCATCTTTCTCTTTCAAATATTGAAGGTGTTATCGCAGATACTCGTACTCATGCTGGTAGACCTGACTTGATCCAGTTGACGTACCGTATGGTGCGCGATTTCCAAGCAGAGGCTGTAGTTATCATATCGAACCGGTCGTTGACGGAGAAGGTTGTCTATGGGATGGAGAGCCGGGGAATTCCCGCCTACGGCGCCATTTGGGATTCTTGAAGTTGGAGCATTTAAGAACTTGGCATTACTTATATTTTTTCCGAACTCGTTGCTATGAAGCTGTCGACATCCCTTCAAACATCACGATCTTTTGTTCAGCTTCGTTGTTTTACTTCGGCTGTCAGGGTGTTGATGCGTTCAACAACAACTGTGTGTCGGCGCTTATCTACTAGTAGGTTCAGCGCGTCACGATTATTCCTGCACCTTTGTACTTTCGTCAACTACTCTGCCCGCCTACCACCCCATCGTGTGTAACAAATGGAACAAAGTGTTTCTCGTGAAGTTTGTCTAGAGCATCATCCAACTGCTAGAAACAAAGCAGTAGCTGCGAGATCGCTGAATGCAGGTTCTGTGATCATCACTGTCCCAGCGCTGTCTTCTGTTCTGTACCAGTCCGCGAAGGGACAAAGATGTGACGCTTGTCATAGGTTGTCGTCATCGACAGACCGCCTACGGAAGTGTACCGGATGCGCCGGCTACTGGTACTGCGGGACGGAATGTGAGTATGATAGCCACAATCACAGCTCGATCCTGACGACTGACTTGATGAATGTGGATCCATTGACAGGCCAGACGAAACAATGGAAGGCGCACCATAGAATAATATGTAAAGAACTCAACCGCTACCTCACATCCCCTGAATACCAAAGCATGTCGGAACATGACCGAGTGGACGCGTTGCTCGTTTCGCAGCTGTTTGCACAATTCTTTCCTAATGGCCAGGAAGAACGCGTTCAGGACGATCAATTCTCCACTTTCATGGATCTTATGAAAAGCCCTGCACGCCGTCAGTGCCCACCTCTCTGCATTAAAAGAGGAACATTGTCAGCCTCGCAAGCCAAGGCACAAGATTTGTATGATCGCTTCGGGAACAACAATTTCATCCTCCATTCACACTTGAATTCGTATGCCCATGGCATCTTCCCTCAAGCAAGCAGACTCTTCAATCACTCTTGTATGCCTAACGCTGTCGCTAAGTACATAATCACTCCCTCCGAGCCTGTCAGAATGGACGTCATAGCTCTGCGAAATATCGTAGAAGGGGAAGAGGTCAGTTCAGATATCCGGTCTGCACCCGTGCTACTACCTTCGTATTGCTGAGGCGGCTTCTTGCTAGATTACTCTGCCGTACCTCGATCCTGCCCTCCCTTCCAATGTTCGCCAAGAGGCACTCCGATCGAATTACGGATTCGCTTGCAAGTGCGACCTCTGCTCCGTTACGAATGTTGCATCACCGATTGTTCCTCCCCCAAGGGGATCCGAAGAGCTTGAGAATATGGAGATAGCACTCCACATTTTCATCTTCGGCACACCAGGAGGCACCATCCATATTCCGCGAGGCACTAATTACTATCGTACAATGCCGGACACGCTGACTCCGCTATTGCATGAATCGTACTTGCCCGCCATTTCAGAGATCTTCAGTCGAGCTTCACACGAAGGACAGTATGAAGAGGCCCTTCATGTTGGTCCTCCGCTGCTAGCGCTATACTTTCTGAAATACCCACTCAATTATCCTCAAATCGGTGAGTTGTATTGCTGTTATCATGTTGAACACATAATAAATATCCTTGCACAGGAATGCATGCCCTCGAGCTTGCTAAGACTGCATGGAATGCAATCGTGATGAATGTGCCGACGTCGTCACGAGATGATGTCCAAGCTTATCTCGCCATAGCCTCGCAAGTCCTGAACAATCTTGGTCCAGAGGGAGACGGAGATGGACCATTAGAGGAGCTCCGTCTCCTCAAACAAGCTTTGGGGGAGAACGTTTAAGCACCTTAACACAGGCCTGCGATCCGTCATGAAGGAAGGTCCATGCGGAAAGGCGACGCCGGCGATGACATCGCGTCGCGGTTGCGGCCAAAGCACCTTGCCTGTCAGCCTGCCCATGCAGAATATCCCATTTGTCTGTCATTTTAGCTTCCGGAAGGCTTTCATGTTTGAATCAGTCTTCCCACGTACTGCGGCGTGTGAAGCACCGCCTCGCACGCGAAGGCATATGGAACTCGCGCTGAAGAGATGGAAGCTCGCTAGCAGCGGGATCGGCGATTGTGCGGAAATAAAGGATATCAAACCCTGTCGTGTCACCTCCATTTGCGACGCCGGATGCTGATCCCCTCAGCGGGTCGGACGTATTGTCGTGGCAGCTGAGCGTCAAATGCTCAAAGTATGCCGCTGGACTGCAATGACACCGCAGCTCGCGCGGCACCCCGTCTGGTTAAGCAAGCGAGGGTACAACATCATGCTTATGCACAGCATAGTCGCAGACGTTCTGCGGGTGTCACAAGATGCCTGGGTCACAGACATGTGCGAGAATAGTTCACATTTGCCAGAGTGTGCGTTCGATAACGTCACATCAATTTCTTCTACCGCCGCTTGCCTGCCCGAAGCGCAGCGATGCGCAGCCAACACCCCCGAGTCCGGGAAGGATTTTTTCGAATCCTTGATACGCGTCCATTGCAGTCGCGTACGAAGCAATGGTATCAGTGAAGCGAGATTGCTGTGAACCGAATAGTACAGCCTTCCATCTTCCGTATGCTGTGTATTGCGATTCCATGCAGCCGTAAGAAGAGGATTAGCATTTGGCCAAGAGTATCGAAGCTGATTACCCTTACGTTCTGCGCTCAACGCCTGTGAGCAATGGAATAGCGGTCATAACTTTTGCTCTCGTATAACTGCGAAAGCCGACGTTGCTCATGTGTTGCCCTTCGACCCTGAGACGGCCAGCCTCTCTCTTTGGCGTTCGTCTTCGCTCCTTGACGGCCGTCGTGATCTCAGCGACCAAGCACCCGATGTCTACTCGCCATTCATTCCTTTCGACAACCGGCCTCATCAGAGCGCCATCAGATGCGTCGAGCTCCAAAACGCGCCGACCTGCCAAGTTCGGCGGCACAAAGCCTGGACAGACGCCTCGCAACAAGGCACGACTGACTAGGATCCAAGCTGGCATCATCCCTCTGAGCGTGCCTTTCCTCGTGGGGATGGTCATCGCATTTTCGTTGATATTCATTGTGTCCATCTCCTGTGCCTTCATAGGGTCTGATGACGACGAGCCTCCCTTCAGAGAGCTTCTGAACAGTGTTGCGAAAAATGATCCCGGTGTCAGCTCTTTACCTAAGTGTTACGCATGGCCTGTTGAGCTCACAGGGTTCGTATCGCAGATCGTGCTCATCGGCGACAATGTGGACGTCGATGTGGATGAGCCTGCAATCACTATCCGTTGGTCAATCGTTGGCTGCGGCTCTGCCTATATCCTTCCTGGATCTGAAGGGACGCATGGCAGCGACCTATGCGGATTGCCCTCGCTGGCACTGGATATCTACGTCGATAGGTAAAATCTTGGAGAAAAGGTGCAATTAATTCAAGGGTTCGCTCACGTCCTATGTAGCTCTGAGGATCCGGCCGTGACCTACGATCCCGCACAGTTCCCAATAGTCAACGGGACGGGACAGCGGATTAGGTCAGTCCATTGCAATACTCACTTGCATCTGCATCAGTTAAGCGCTGCTGCTTCCCATTAGCATCCAGAACCTGTGTCAATTCGACAGCGATCACGTCCTCGATGTCCACCTCGCGAGATTGTACCCATTTGACACCTATCTCCTGACCAGCACTCTTCGCGCAGTCAGCGCAGAGCATAGCGATCCAATGGGGATAAGGGCCCTGACAACGTTGCAACTGACGTCAAGCTTTGCCATCTCTTCGACCGACGTGAAGAGTTACATGAACAACTCGGACAACTGGTACGAGCCGACGCGTGATATAACGCTGAAGATCAGGAGACCTGCAGAGGCGAGATTGTTTGCCATGATGCTGTTCGGCATCAACTGGATGCTGGCACATGCCACTTGGTGCTTTGTGGTGCTGGCATGGAGGCTCAAGAGCGAGAGGAATATACTACGATATTTTGCAATCGTGGTCGTGATACTATTCGCTACTCCGCAGCTCAGAAATGCAATGCCGGATGCTCCTGGTCTCGATGGTGAGTGATACACAGCCAGCCAAGTGGTTTGCGCTTACCGTACACAGGTGTTCTGCTAGGTATATATTGACAAGTCAGCAGTCCTTAAGCAGCAAATTACTGACGGTGAAAATACACACCAGACAGTATTGGGTTCTTCCCACAGATGCTGTCATCTGGTGTCTCAGCTATCGTCCTGTTGGTAATGGCTGCCAACAGAACACTGCAGACGGATGACGACCCTCAAATGCAAGGAACTGAAGTAGCGCTTCATCGCCTTTCAAAAGGCCTAGGAACGCTACGGCGACAGGGATCATCCATGGATTTCAGTCATCTACGAAGTTGGAGCCAATCTGCATTTAGGTCTACAGTCCGGGTTGCGGAAGACGACTGAGTAGTATAGACATATGTACAATGAAGCCACTCACCTTGCTCACGGACTACCGGACATTGCCAATGCGCGAATTTTTGTAGATGTAGATCAAAGCTCTGACAGAGCCGTGCCAAGCCACCTTTGTTATTTTTGTCGGACTCCATGTACTGGTCATGCTGTCTTGTTGTTTCGGGCACATATCAGATATCGGACGGAGGAGTCTGTACAACGCACACGACTCAGCTGCAGCACGGAGTCAAGCAAGTCATGTCCGAGCTATAGGAGCGTCAATGAAGACACGTGCTGATGGCATCAAAGGACACGTTTAATATGATTATGAGCGCTAAAGCTCTCGTCCTCTCTCGTTAAGTCCCAACGTTTCCGCGGCTCGACGCTCGTCGCTCAGGTTATTTCGTCAAGATGCCAGTCGGTATCGAAGCATGGGTGACACAGATCCCTCCTGTAACGCGAACATGGCTTGCTCTGGCAGTAATGATGAGTCTAGCTGTCGTGAGTACGTTGTCTCCTCGATTGGGCCCCGTCAGATTCTGATTACTCGCAGCAATGCCAACTTGTCACGCCGTTACAGCTATACTTCAGCTTTAAGGCAGCCTTTACGAATTTTCAGGTGAGTGCATATTTGGTTTAGCAAGCGGCTTGATCGTTGAGGAGTTGTCGTGACACAGCCGTGGCGAGCATTGACTACATTTCTCTATTTCGGCACATTGTCGCTGGACTTCGTGTTTCACATGTTCTTCTTGTAAGCTACGAATCTATTCTAATCTATGTCGTAATGCGCTGACGTGCTCTATACAGTATGCGCTACAGTCGCATGCTAGAAGAGTCATCGTTCGCGAACCGAAAAGCAGACTACTTCTGGTTGCTCTTTCTTTCTGCGCTAATGCTTCTGGTGAGAATCGGTATTGTCTAGAATGTGCCCTATTCATGACGCACTCCGCAGGCATTGTCACCGCTCGTGAACCTCCCTTTTCTCTCCTCGCCCTTAGCGTTCGTGCCGATCTACCTTTGGTCTCGTCGGCATCCATCAACACCAATATCGCTGTTCGGCCTCGTTACGATAACCGCTCCTTATCTTCCTCTGGCCTTAGTAGGCCTCGCATGGATGCTGAATGGTACATGGCGAGCAGCAGCTGGCGACCTCGTGGGTTGCGCTGTTGGCCACATAGGGTGGTTCGTAAGAGACGTTTGGACCCGAGAGATGGTAGGCGGGCCGACAATCTTCAGCGAAGCGCCACTCGCACTGTATGTAATCTTGGTTCGATCTCAGCTCATGCTGACAATAGGCACAGGAAACGCCTGTTTGGGGATATCTGATACTGCGTCGTGTACTCGTACGCTAATACTGTGCATTGATGTGATCAATCATTTTTTAAGCTCCCCATCGCCGTGAAATTTTCGGTTTCCGTGCGCCGACTGTCTGGCACATTCAAGGCGTGATTAGAATGGGGATGCATTTCTCGTGCCTGACAATTACAGAACGCCGACTCCAATAGAACAAGCGAAGTGAGAATGGTGCGTGCGTGCGTGTGTCAATCTTCTCGTTCAACTGTTCATCCATGCCATGCGCTGCAGCAAGCGCAAATCAACGCTTGTAAGCCAAGATCAAGTCGAATAAGAAGCACGTTGGTGATGGTGTATACGGCTTTAATGTTGGCGCCTAACAAGTGACTGACACTCCCTACCCTTCCTATACTACCCAGAAACCCAACGTTGATATTTTCAATCTTGCAGCATTGCAGACAGGAGCTCCTGACGCTCTTGTGGCTCGTCCAAGCCTGCGGGCGTACACCATAGATGCATAGGACACCGTGTCCTCCGATGTCAAGGGTGAAACATCTGGAGCATAGAGCAGAAACGGGGCGGCTTCTGATCTGGTGCACCATCTAACTTTCGGGTAGCTGGGCGCCATTGGCTCGTTGAATGATGCTATTATTGCTTACTGGAGATGCTTGCAATCTCTAGTAGTTTCGCTATCTGGATGCGCACCAACGTGCACCACTCGGAGCTGAGGTGGCCGGACCCGTCTGTGAGCGCTCGACCAATACCCTTGCTGCTACGACAATCATGATGCGTGGCCCTGCATGTGCAGAAGGGGGAACGAATGACGTGCGTTCGCTTGCGAGCCAATCTCTAGGAGTTTAGGGTCAAAGACACCCATTAGAAGCTAAGGACGGCCTCGGTACCGAGGGAAGGGGAGCCTCCGGCTCCGAGAGGTATTGAGTTTGCTTCTTGCATTCGAGGGGGGAATGCAATGCTTCGTAGGTCACAAACTTACTGGCATGATCCGTACTCAATTCGCACGCTTTTGTGGTGCCGAGCATGAGGTTCCACTCCATGAAATGATAACGGAGGGCGGACATGCAGATAGGCACATAAACACATGGCTAGTCGACGTCTTTGCCCTCAATGATCGCCTCCCCGTCTTCTGAAAATTTGACATCGTTCTGTAAGATGGCGACATGAGGAGCGGATATCCACCAGAAGCCTATGACAGACCTCGTGCCCAATGGACTTGCCGATATACTTGGTGTGATCTACGAAGCACAATCCCATCAAAATACGACGCGAGCACGTCTTGGCGGTGAATTGCGAACTTACGGCCATATGCTGCGAGCTGTCCAGATGCGTTGAAGAAGTCGATGCGAGTGAATGCAAGCGACTTGCCTGAGAATAGCGCATAATTCAAATATATTCGTGATGAAGGTACCAGACGTGAAGACTACGAACCCATTCCTGTCACGACAGCGCTTACCCTCAACTCATCGCCTGTACGACCGGCTGGTTTCACGAAGGACGTGCCGATGTCCACAGATACGCCAGTCATGTACTGCCCCTTCGTGGCTATAGCAAGCGATCCGATGGTGTCGGTAAGCGACATGATGAGCCCGCCATGGACGGTCTGGAAAGGACGGCTACTTAACCACGACTACGGCAACAGATGCGCTGGAACCCTTACCCCGACCCTGTTCACTGGGTTACTGAGGTATCAGAATGGCGTGTGTTGTAGAGACACAAATGCGGATGCGCCATGCATAGGTGGCAACGCACGATTGTATGGTTCTATCTTGAGCGATGCTTGCAAAACGCCGGGCTTCGCATCCAGAATCTTGAGCTGTTAGTAAACCCGTCATTCAACCTCACGTGCAGACGAGGCCAGAAGAACTGAGGATAAACTACGCACATTCGGGAAGCATTGTTGATCGTGTCCTTTGAACCACCGATTGCGCAACCAGTTGGTGGAATTGCTTCTTTTCATGAGATAGTGGAGAGCGCACCTTTGTTGTCTACAAACGACTTCCAGACCTACAACCATCTGGTCAGCAAGATCCGTCGGCCTCGGGGTAGATTGGACGAACCCGACGGGTGAAGCGCAGGCAGGCAGCCATATCAGACCGGGGGCGATGCGTGTTGATGGTGCTGTCGAGGACTTGGGCGTTAGGCAAGCCTTAGGCGCTGTAAACGCGTGCAATACGCGATCACGTGCTGACACGTGATCTCATTACAACGACGCGCCAGCCACGCGAGGCACACAGCCAACGCTACAGAGTGACAGCGCGCTGTTGGTAAGATCAAAACACGACGCTCTCGACCTTGCACCGATGGAGAAAAGGGTAAAAAAACAAACACGACGCGCCACAGACTGGGGCCTCTAGCCGACGGACGGACTCTGTGACTGGCATGAGAATGGTCGTGGCTGTCGATTACCACCGGCATGGCGTCGCCCATCGCGCTAGAAAGGACTAGAATACGCAGTGGGAAGGGCAAGATTAGGCAGGTGTTGTGCAAGATTCGCAGCTCCGTAGGGGATAACTGAAGCGGTGAGAGATCATTCAGAACAGGAGTTGACCTTGATTCTCGACTCATATTTATGTAGAATGGCGCGCAACTTGTCTTCTCTTCTCTTTGGCTGCATAATCGTGTCACGATGCTGCAAGCTGAGCGGATGACCACTGTGAGCAGCACCAGCGACTCTGTAACCCCATTTGATGCAACAAATCATCGTTCGCGAGGCATATTGCAATTTATGTACATCAACAGATCGAAAAAATAGAACCCAGAGAACGGTGTGGTATTCCCACATCCGGGCGGTGACAGTTTCGCTACTAACAGCAACCGACACGCGGCGAACGGCGCTCAAGAACCGCGATGGCATTAAAATGTCTTGCGATTAGTCAATACAGATAGCTGACTCAGTGCACAAGATTTGCGCCGATACGCATGGCACGAACTCTGATACAGCAAGTACAGACGTGTTCTCCACCAGGAACAGGGTGTATCGTTGCCCACGGATGGGTACTTCAGTAGACATTCATTCCGAATTGCTCTCATTTACAATGAATTACATGAGCTGCGCATGGCTTATGCTCAGAATGATGACAGTCTGGAGTCTGCCCATCAGCGGGATGAGGAGAACAGCGGGAGAATGCAGACTGACCGTGGTGAGAATATCGGGGTCGGCAATTGCCTGTTCATGGAGACTGCAGTGCGAGATCAAAGATGTCTGATCTTGGATTGAGACTATTGACTTGCAAGCGCCAAACTTGTACCTGCGACTCCCACATCGTCGGAATATCGTCTACCTCCATAATTCTCGCTTCTCTTTCCGAGACTGTGGGTATACCTCAAAGCCGTCTCGGCAATAACATGATGTATGACCACGTTCATGTTCACGGTGGAAGGCCGGTTCCGTGGGCAACTAGTGTTTCAAGATATCGTTTCGTGCGGACACCTCTCTGTAGACAATGCACAGCGCCACAACCGACCATTCTCCGAGGACATTTGCTCCGTGTATCGGAATAGACGCCATGGAGTTCACTCCACGCCACTAATCTGAGGCATCGGGATTGCAGTGAGTGTAGACAGCTCAACTCCGCCTACCCAAGGTTTCGTCCGCGATCTGCCCTACAGCTCCTAATCTCATCTTCCGCTAGCCTACCCGTACCATTCGGAGCCGCTTGGGAGAAGCACCGCTCAGCGCTTCTCCAGGTGCTTCTCCAATGATGGCACTTCAGCGATATCCGTCTCACACACGTTCAGGCTCGGCATTTCATATTGGGCATGTGCCTGTCCGTACTTTCACAAGAATCGAAGAGGCTGGACGATCCATTCCTGATGCCAGCGTACGTGGTGATTGACGGCCTGTACAATTACGAAGATGGTCAGTCTGTACTGGTTTGGCATCCAGGACTGTTCTCACACTGCCGGCGAAATTTAGGCCGGCGTCGTATGCTCTGCTCCACCGATACTGCGTAGGATGGGATAGAAACATCCCTCGGGCATGGCATCGGGACTGGCACCGGGACGTTCGCCTTTAGCCGTGCTCCGCCTCTCGATACGGGTGAGTGTATTTGTTAGCGCCGTGACTGCCGATACTGTTCATGCTGTGTCCTTAGTTTCTGTCACCTATTCTGACGGCATGTTATTCGTGCGTTTCCAACTGCCTCCGATAACCGGGTGGCGACCTCTGAGTTTATTTTCCTCCTGAAACTGCAGGTGCATGCGTGGATCAGTATATAAGGGGTTGGGTACGATAGGGTGAGGCCTCGTCGGATCACTGAGATTCGCTCGAACCCGCCCACCCTTCTCTCTTCGTACCGGTGCTCTCGTCCTCCATGTCAACTCCGTCGTCGCTCTCCGTCTCCGAGTCGGAGAAACCACAGCTGGCTACCACGGTCGTCGAAGAGCTCCCTAAGGACAGTGTCAAGGCTCCCGATGCTGACCACAAGGACCGGTCGAAGACGGTTGACCTCACGCAGGCGGTCGTGAAGGTCACCACCGCCCCTTCCTCGCTCTCAGACCGCAAGAGCGAGTCTTCATCTGATGCGGAGAAGGGCGAAGTTTGGGAAGGCTTCGAAGAGGATGTCCTGCCTGACAAGGAGCAGCCCAAGCTCATCCGCAACCTCCGCTTCCAGATCATGTCCCTCTACCGAAGGCTATTCGGTATCGTCTTCATAACGAACATGGGCGTCTTCATCTGGTTCTGTGCCAAGGGCGCGAATGCGAGCCAGCTCGGCAGAGTCGTGGTTGGCAACTTGTTCACCGCGATTCTCATGCGCCAGGAGTACGTCATCAATGCTTGGTTCGCTGTGGCGTGCCTTGCACCCCGATCGTGAGTTTTGTTTGACATATTCGTGAATTGATGCTGATGCATGAACTCGATTAGATGGCCGCTGTGGATTCGTCGCATTCTCGCCAGGGTCTATTCTATCGGAGGCAGTAAGTCCTATCTTTGCCTCGACAACAAGACTTTTTTTAACAGTCTTATTTCAGTTCACTCCGGAGCGGGGGTCAGCGGTGCGGTTTGGCTGATGCTTTTCCTGGGGAAAGCAACAAGGCAATTCATTGACAAGGATCACGTGAGACTTGATCATCATTCTCCCATGGTGTCGCGTATACTCAACCTGATACGCAGGTAACCGTTGGGACTATTACTGTTTCATATATGATCTTGGTACTTCTTCTTGCCATGATTATCTTCGCTTATCCGAAGTTCCGCATTCGGCATCACGACACATTCGAGATAATTCATCGTTTCGCAGGATGGGCTGCAGTCGCCCTCGTGTGGGCACAGGTGAGGGAAATTTATTTGCCAAGATGAAGCATTGTATTGATCATCTTTCAATCACAGGTTGTCCTCCTCACCAATGATTATCGCAGTCCTGGCGAGACCCTGGGCCACGCAGTCGTCCATCAACCTACTTTCTGGCTAGTCTTGATCATGTCGCTATCTATCATCGCGCCTTGGGCGCGCTTGCGCAAGGTGCCGGTGCGCTCGGAAGTACTCTCAGAGCACTGCGTGAGGCTGTACTTCGACTACGGTACGTCATGCCCCGTTTCCTGCTGTAGCGCATTTTTCTGATGTGATGAAACACACAGTGAACACCCAGCCGGGCCATTTCACACGCATGTCACTCAAGCCTCTGTTGGAGTGGCACTCGTTTGCTACTATCGCCGTGCCCGGAAAGAAGGGCTATTCGGCAGTTGTCTCACGCGCGGGCGACTGGACCAAGGAGCAGATTGGCAACCCGCCGGACAAGATCTGGATTCGTGGCATCCCCTGCTACGGTGTCGTGCGCGTCACGCCGCTTTTCAGGCGTGTGGTGATGGTGGCGACGGGCAGTGGTATCGGCCCCATCGCACCCGTCGTGTTCGCCAAGAAAACCGAGATCCAGCTCCTCTGGACTGCTCCTACAGTGCGCAAGACGTTCGGTGACGGGCTCGTCGATTCTCTCTTGGAGGCGGCGCCTGGATCGATTATCTATGGTGCGCATCACTTCAAGTTCCCACAGTAGTTTGTGTTGACGTGATTTCCTCAGATACGCGCCAGCACGGCCGGCCCGACCTGGTGAAGCTCACGTACCGCATGGTGCAGGAGTTCAACGCGGAGGCCGTGGTCATCATCTCGAATCAGCCTCTGACGGAGAAGGTCGTGTACGGCATGATGAGTCGTGGTATCCCGGCCTTTGGTGCAATCTGGGATTCGTGAAGGAGGATCGTTTGCGGCGATATAAAAACTTTGGTCACCAAAGATAGATCCTTTTCGTGAACGGCAGAAGGGGGTCGCACGCTAAACATATCGACTGGCTTGTACTACAATATTATTAGACTTAGAGTTCGTTCAGTGTTGCGTTGTACCAACATGTCGTTATCGTTGATGAATTTATGATTGGCATGGATTCAACGGATACTCGAAAACATCTGGAGCATCATGCATCATGATCCACACTCAACGCCGAACCGCGTTTCACGTATGTACCAAATTCAAAGCCGTTGCGCCGCCCATCTGAAGTGGACTCTTGCCACATGCCAAGGTGTTCTGCCAGTCATCCTTACTCTTTAAGCGGCATGGGCACACTCCTGAGTTGTTTCCAGCATATGATGTTTCAGATCGCGGCGAAAACGCGTGGATCGTCCGCTGGTTGCTGTAGGTTCCCGCGGAGCGCTTTTTACCCGGGGGACCTATCGAACGATCGTACGAACCACAACTAGCCCCACACAATCTCGCGATCTTTTTGGCCAGCACGGAAGTCGTCGATCTCTGCCACCGGAAAGAGCAAATTTCGTTTAGCCAAACACTATAATTGCCGCAAAAATGAGCGTGATACCCGGGAATCTGCCATGCCTGGAGCATGAATGCCGTCTTGATCATCGATGGCATATTTTGAACATTGCAGGCAGACCAGCTGACATGGCGTTGCTACTTTCCAAGGGATTCCACGAGCGACAGTTGCGCGGCGCCCAGCATTCAGCCACAAGTTGATGCGAGGGCGAGCTAGCCGCGAACATCGGATATGCGCCGCTAAGGGAGCCCCGGGCCAGTGCCGGGTGGTCAGGTGTCATCAAACAACACCATTTAGTTCCGTTCGCGGGCTCGGGATCCCTGTCGCAGCTGTGGACACCGACTTCACGTCTGGAGACTTGCCATCGTCGAGTGCTCATTCAGTTTTCTATGACTCGAGTAAAGTTAACAGATCCCAATAGACATCATGCGTATCGAGGAGGGATTCAAGCCTGTGAGTCATCGTCTGTCAGTATTGCTGTAGCGTCGCGAGGGCGCTCATATTTTCCAGGCTCCCTTCACAGAGTCACATCCCTATTTCTCAGATCCCGCCCTCTCCGGACTGCTGAAGCGCCTCTGCCCACCAGGCGTCTTCCAAGATGTCGAGCTTGATCTGGAGCGGTTTGGCGAGATAGTGTTGACCAGTTCGTCGTTCTATTGACAGCTCTAAATGCGCACACTGCGAAGGGCTCAATGCCGCGTAAATAGCCATGAAAGCGCTCAGTAAAGTTTCAGCGCGTCCGCAATTTGTTCAATACGACCAATGGGGCCAGCGTGTTGACGAGTTGCAGACGTCAGAAGGCTGGCGCGGGCTGAAAGCGCTCTTCCAGCAGGAAGGGATCGTTGGGATATTCTATGAACGAAAACATCGAGAGCACAGTCGAGTCCATGGCTTTGCGAAGATATTGCTTGCAGTCGGAGACTCTCACTCGGTAAGGTTCTGGCGGATTACCTGCAGGATGACAAGATGAATCTAAATGTTTTACAGATAGATTGTCCCCTGAGCATGACTGATGGCGCTGCAAGGGGTATGCCGTTAAGTTATGCGAAGGATATATCACCTTGACATCCAAAATCACAGTTATCGAGCTCATCGGAACGCCTGCGCTGAAACAGGACGTATTTTCTCGTCTCATCAAGTACGTATCATGTATCTGATCCGCAAGTGTGTCCTTATTCAGCATTGTGGTAGTCGTGATCCATCGTTGGCGTTCACAGCAGGCCAGTGGATGACTGAGGTTAGCACTTATAACCGATCTGTCATTTGGCTGAGACGCCGATCGTCATTCAGCGGCCCGGCGGTTCGGACATATCCCGCACAGAAACAACCGCTGCTAGCGTCATGGATTCGGCACCACTGCCATCGCATACCTATGGCCCCCGATACAGACTTGATGGGTTTAAGTGGTTCTCAAGCGCCACTGACAGCGACGTATCCCTTGCGCTTGCCCGCACCGGTACGGTCGCCGAGGGCACTCGAGGGCTCTCGCTCTTTCTCGTGCCGCTAAGGCTTCCGCTCCTCCGTCAGCCTGGCACGCCGCAGCCGTCGCCTGTCAGCAATCACATCTATGTTCATCGCCTCAAGAACAAGATTGGTACGCAAACACTGCCTACAGCAGAGCTATCGCTCCAGGGTTCAGAGGGATACATCCTTGGCACGCCGGGACAGGGCGTGAAGCTCATTACACCCGTGCTGAATATTACGCGGTTGCATTCAGCGACGGCCTCTGTTGGTCATTTGCGCAGATGCCTCGCGATCGCGACATCGTACTCGACAGTACGCGCAATCAAGGGTGGCCAGCAGCTGTTGAAGGATAACCCGCTGCACGTCGCCGAGCTGGCCAAGGCGTCGGTGCTGTACCGTGCTCTCTTACACATGTTGTTCGGCACAATCGCCCTTCTAGGAAAGGCCGAGTGTGGAGTCGCGACCAAGGAAGAAGAGTTGAGGCTACGATTGCTGACACCCGCTGTCAAGGCATTTGCGGCGGACAAAGCAGCGACTGCAATGGAAGAGTGTATGACTGCCCTCGGCGGCGCCGGATACATGACCGAGAACGAGTTCGGCAGGTGAGACACTCCCGCGTGTGAACACTATTATTGCATGCTGACAGTGGTGACGCCGCGGATCTGATCAGGATGATACAGGATGCATTGGTCGAAAAGATATGGGAGGGGACCATCACGGTCTTGTCCCTCGACCTTGTCAGGGCCGTTTCACAATCAACAGCTCTGGACGCTTTCATATCCGTACGCGTTCCATCTAGTCTCACGGTGTCCACATGTACTAATCACTTCACGAACGCCGTATTTCCAGTGGGCGCAAAAACTCCTTGCGTCGTGCCCAACATCCCTTGATACATCTCTCACCGTCCCCCTCGCCACTCTGCGCACAGCTATCAGCGACGTCAAAGAGGCATTTGTGGCGCCCATCCCGGCCCTGATTCCCCGTCCTGCGCTCTTGCTGTTCTCGCACGTCGCATGTGGTCTATTTTTGCTCGAGCATGCTGTGTGGGCATTCGAGGCAAAGGAACAGACGTGTGATGTGGACGCAGAGGTCTTCCGAAGGTGGGTGGAGGAAGGCGGGTTGAGCATGGCGATGGCGGACGTGCGTAGGGCGAAGGCTGCACCTTCCGACCGGCTCCGGGTGGATGGTGACCTCGTGTATGGCACCAAAGCTGGACACCATCCTCAGCGGGCACGTCTGTAGATTGACACCTCGTATGGTACGTGATGGCACGATGACAGTGTTTTGCCTGTCTGCTTTCGCATGAGCTGAGTCCGACACTGGTTTTCTGGTTCAGAATGCATGCATGGTCTCATTTTCGACATGATGGTAGGAATTTTGCCCACAGCGACAGCTGTGGCCCACTTCATGTACCACGAGACTGCTAAGGAAAGGAAATGTACCATTCACGAACTTCGCTGAGTCGATGTCCCAACTACTACATAACGAATATAACCACCACAAATTGGCTTTCTATATCAGCAAAGTGTGTCTTTGCGCATTGGTTACGAATGCGTACGCTAGTAGTCACACTGCGGAGGAGGGGGGGTTACGAAAAAGTTACAGACTCATACTAATCACTCGTTTCAACGTATGAACTTCGCGTGAATTCAACTGCGCCATATTATCCATATTGCTGAGCGCTTATTACAATTCGCTTCTAATCTTTCATAACCACTAAGCGTTTCAACTACACTGACTGTGAATAGCCATTCTCTTTGTTTACCGCCGACGCCTTGTTCATCGATGGACGAGTTATCGACAGCATTCCCTAGGACGGAATCTCCATTATCGCCGCGCGCTCGTCCGCGCAAGATTACGACGTCCTTTTCTTCCCAGACTTCCGCACCGCCAGGCCGACAAGGTCCAGCACGCCTCAGAACACCTGTTTCCTACCCCCACCTTTCTCCTGCTAGCATTATCAGCAACGGGTGAGCAATGCGGTCCAGCGTGATGAGGGTGTGCTCAGAGACTGACACGTTTATATATATAGGTCACCGTCAGAGATCCTTGCGCCAGTCCCAGTCAAACACCACAACCTCGCTGCATCGGAGAGCTCACACTGGCTCGGCTCTCCGACGCTCTCTGTCTCGTCTTCGCGTCCCATCTCCCCCATGTCGCTCGGTGGGACGAGCGGTGATCCACCCGTACTTGCTCGCCGCCGGCGGCTCTCATATCAGCTCAGCTTCTCGTCACTCATGGAGATGGAACTTGGCGCGCATCCACTACGCGCAGAACGCACGCACAAGTCCGACCCTGAACGCGACAGTGGAGAAGGGATGGGCAGGCGATGGGTGCGTTGGATGCACAAACACGGCGCGAAGCGCTGGGTCGTGCCATGCGCCGTCCTCATGTCGGTATGGATCAAGTGGGCAGTAGGATTGGGGTCGTATTCCGGTCAGTGAGCTGCGGATAGCGGTAAGACAGGAAGACTGAGCGGACGCGCTGGTTAGGACAGGGTGCGCCGCCGATGTTCGGTGACTATGAGGCACAGCGGCACTGGATGGAGCTTACAATACACCTCCCCGTGCGCGAGTGGTACAGTTATGACCTGCCGTACTGGGGCCTCGACTACCCTCCGCTCACGGCGTACGTGTCGTGGCTATGTGGGATTGTGTGAGTGACTGCATTTGCCTTTGTGGTTGTGGCTGAACGATCATTAGTGGATCGTGGATGGATCCACAGTGGTTCGCGCTTGACGCGTCGCGTGGGCTGGAGAGCGCGACTAGCAAGGTGTACCTGCGTTCGACGGTTATAGCATTTGACACGCTCGTTTACGTGCCCGCGCTGCTCATGTTCACGCATACATGGCAGAGAAGCCGCTCAGCTCGCACGCAGGTAAATCCACGTTCTTTTCTGACGCGGAGAGCCGATGTTGATTGTCCATGCAGGAGTACGCGTTATCAGTACTACTCTTGCAGCCCGCGCTGCTACTTATCGACTTCGGCCATTTTCAGTACAATTCGGTCATGCTAGGTGTGCGGCGCGTGTATGAGGCTCCACGAAATTTGCATGACTGATTTCCGTGATTAGGGCTGACACTTCTTGCACTGAACTGCTTCGCAATTGGGAGAGACATTTCCGGCGCGGTCTTCTTTGTGCTCAGCCTCGGATTCAAGCAAATGGCACTGTACTACGCGCCTGCAATCGGATCATACCTGTTTGGCAAGTGTCTCTACCTTGGGCCTGCGCATGGGTGCGTCCCTGCCGTTTTCACTATCCTTCATTTTCGATTTTCCTACGATACTCACAGACATATGTAGCATCCGCCATTTCATGCATCTCGCAGCCGTTACCATCCTCACGTTCATCCTGCTCTTCCTCCCGTTCCTTCCCCCTTTTGCACCACTATCTTCTCTGTTGGACCCAGTCACACGTATATTCCCCTTCAATCGCGGACTATTCGAGGACAAAGTGGCAAACTTCTGGTGTGCGAGCGACGTATTGGTTAAATGGCGGCGGCATCTCGGAGCGCAGGCTCTTGTGCGGCTTTCCGCTGGACTTACCGTGCTGGGGTTCTTACCCGGGGCGGTTGGGTTGATGTACAATGCGTGGAAACTGCGCTTGCAGTCTGGTCCTGCCGAAGAGAACAAGAGCGAGAAGGTCGAGGAAGGGGGCAGTGATGCTCGGGACAAAGCGACGAAGCAGCCTGTGCCAATAATCACACTACTTCCGTATGCATTACTGACGTCTTCGATGTCATTCTTTCTGTTCTCATTCCAAGTACATGAGAAGACAATTCTATTACCGCTGCTTCCGATCACGTTGCTGCTCTCTGTGGCGCGTGAAGGCTCGGAGACCGCGGAGATGAGCATGTTCGTGAGCAATATTGCTGTATTCAGGTATGTGGAGATGTTGTAATGGAGAATTCTCGTTAAGCATTGCTAACCAATGTTGTAGCATGTGGCCCTTGTTGAAGAAGGATGGCCTTGGGGTCCCATATGTTGCGCTGACGCTTTTCTGGAATCGGTTAATGGGTTACAACCCATTCCGTACTCGGCCAGAATCTCTATTACAATACGTTTCACTGGTGCGTACCTATCCTTGTTGCGATCCGGTGCCCACTGACGTGCTGTTCCAGGTCGCCCATACAGCATGCCTTGTCCTTCATGTACTGGAACTGCTCATGTCACCTCCTGCGCGGTACCCAGACCTCTTTCCGGTCCTCAACGTCGTTTTAACGACTCCTGTATTTGTGCTGGCATGGCTGTGGAGCATACGACGTGGTATTGAGATGGGGTGGGCCTTAGGTGGTCTGGGCTCCGGCATGAAAAATGAGGTCAGGCCCAAAGTCATTGAAGAGGACGCAGAAGGTGCTGTGCAAAACGGGAGCAGCAGCTCCGTCGGAGGGATCAAGCGCGAAGCCGGTGCCCGTGCAATCAGCTTGGGTTATGCGCAGGGGAGGCGGAGACATTTTTATCGGAGCGGGAGCATCAGCTCTGTGCTCAGCTCTGCGAGCCAACCCGGACGTGAGCGCGAGTCAAAATAGCCATCTAGTGCTGACGCGTATGTTGTGTATTTGTTGGACTCTGCTGTGTGTTCTGCTTGGATATTCTGTTGTGTTGCAACTGTAGTGTACCGTCCAATGGCCAATAGTCCGCAACTTGCTGCATTACGGTGCGCACTGCGAGCTACTGCGAGTCTCCCGAAAGGCACTGCAAAGTTTTAGGCCGTTGAGGCCGAGGTGACCTCGTTACAACCGAACCGAACCGGGCGCGCACCGGTTGCTGTTGTGGGCGAGCCTCGTGACCAACCTGCATTCAAAGACGTCCAGAGCTAAGTCCGGCTCCCGACCATATATTCCAACCCCATTTCCACCCTCCACGTCTCATGCGCTAGTAATCCTTATATCTTCCTACCTCATTTGCCTTTAGTCCTTTCACGCCATGATGTTGTCTACCCTCTCGCGCAGTCCCCGCACCTTCACTCTCGTCGCTCGCTCGCTTTCCACCGAGGCCATATCCTCCTCCCAGTCACAGCTACCCCCTCCTCTTCCACCCTCGCCCAACAAGCATCCCAGCTCGAAGCCCATTTCTCGTACGCGGTTTGACCCTGCACCACGGCCTGCTCATCCGCCGCGACCGCAGTACCAGGTGCTTCCGCACCTCCCGCCGTCTTTCGGCCGCAACCAGTTCTTGCCGGTCGCCGATTCCACACGTGCCCTTCTTGAGAGCATCGTTGCGGAATTCAATGCGCCCATCCGGTATGCGTTTGCGTACGGCTCTGGAGTGTTCGACCAGGATGGGTACAAGAAGGACGAGAAGCCAATGCTTGACTTTATGTTCGCAGTCACGCACGCTGCGCACTGGCACTCGATCAATATGAACCAGTTCCCGTCTCATTACCCATTACATGCACGAGTTCTTGGTTCGTCTTTCGTGGCGCGTGTTGAAGATATCAGCCCCGGTGTGTACTTCAATACCTTCATCCCCATGAAGGGTGTGGTACGTCGCGCGATCGTTATCTCCGCTCCTCCGTGCTGACGCCCTCTCAAGACCATCAAATACGGCGTGACAACGATTGACAATATGTGTGCTGACCTGCTCAACTGGCGCACACTCTACCTCGCGGGTCGCATGCACAAGCCCATCCGTATCATCAAGGATGATGCTCGCGTGCGCCTCACGCAGCAGGTCAACCTCACATCTGCTGTCCGCACCGCGCTTCTCACCCTCCCGGAGACGTTCACTCAGCGCGAACTCTTCACGCGTGTTGCGGGGTTCAGCTATGCGGGTGATGTCCGTATGTCGCTGCCCGGTGAGAATCGCGGCAAGGTGCAAAACATTGTCGGTCGTCAGACGGAGCAGTTTAAGGAGCTATACCACCGCCTTGTGGTCGCACTTCCTGGGGTACACTGGCCTGCCCATATGGAGACTATCCAGCAGGACACTAGTGCGCACGCTCGAGCAGCGCACCTCAGAAAGCTTCCCTCGAACCTATTGAAGCATATAACGGAGCAATATGCCTCGGAGGTGCACCCGAAGGAAGCTGATGAAACTATGTACTGGACGAGCCTTGCCGGTGATGAGAAGCTCCCGCAAATTATCGACCACGGTATGTCAGCCGCCGCTTGAGAGGCGAAATATCTTTGAACACTGATCCGCCATTTTCGTAGAGCTGCGCAAGATCGTGCGACAGTCGTCGACGGCGCAGTCCCTTAAGGGGATCGTCAGTGCGGGTTTAGGCAAGAGCGTGCGCTATTCCACGGAGAAGATCAACAAGTGGTGGAACAGCAGGAACGCGAGCGCGGGTAGCTCGTGAGGCGGATACCTCCTGCATATGCGCGAGGATGGGTTGCAGACTAACCACTATAGAGCTATGGATATTTGGGAGTGCATTGCTGCATCAGTAATAGCCGTTTAGGTAGTCAACACTATAAGCATTATTAGGACGCTGCGTATAATAAAGGTCAAGACCACTCCATAGAGCCAGTATGTGGCAAGAGACAGGTCGTTAACGTCTGCAGTCCTAATTTGTTCCTGAAGGATCAATGTAGCGCAGACGATGTCTTCCTTTAACTTTTCGGCCACGGGGACAGTGCTGAGTTATATTGCGATGTCTAAAAGTAATTATATGTCGTGATATATTCCAAAGTGTGATCCCTTCTTAGAGCAACATGGCGCAGCTGGAAGCGCGCGGGGCTCATAACCCCGAGGTCACTCGATCGAAACGAGTTGTTGCTAGTAATATTTTGTCATTTGTCATCAGGCCACCCTTATTTTGGCCATCTTATTTTTCGACCTCTCTATCCCTTATCCCTTTTCTCACTGACATGGGTATGACGCTACCTTCTCGCGAAGATGTTACTCCTGCCGAACAAATGCGTACTTTGATGACTCGAAAAGAGAACATCGAAGTCGAGCTCGATGCGCAGGCCTCCGTACTCAAGGCAAATAACTCGACAATGCAATCACCCCTCGTCGACCCGGAAGGATTTCCTCGTGCTGACATCGACGTCTGGGCAGTCCGACATGCACGCGTGCGCATCATCGAACTGCGGAACGATTTGGCTGCTTTAAGGGATTCGATAATGACGGCACTGCAAGGCGTGTATGACCCCTCTCTACTGAAGGAGGGACCAGCAATTGTGGAGGAATCTGTAACCGAAAGTATCCTGTTACCGTTTGCGAGGGTTAGTGGCGTTGCTCCCGGTAGTCCTGCAGCAGCAGCGGTATGTCTCTGCTTCTCTTTTGCTTTCGAAGCTTACGGCTGAATGCTACCGCTCAGGGACTTACGAGAGAAGACCTCATTCTCTCATTCGGCTCGTTAACGAAGGCATCCTTCACATCCTCTTCATTACAGCCGTTGGCGGAATTTGTTGCAACCCGAGAGAACGTGAGTCCCGCATGTACGCATCTCTGTCGACTTCACTTCATTCATAAATTGTTGGTCGCAGCAAGAGATCTCTGTCCAAGTGTTGCGTGCTGAGCAAGAGACTGCCACTTTGTCGTTTACTCCGAGAAGCGGATGGGGAGGGAGAGGATTGCTAGGGTGAGTCCCGCTTTACAAATGCGCCATCTGCTATGCTCATCCTCATCCTGGGACCTGCACGTAGATGTCATATTGTTCCGTATACCGTGTCATAGACGCTCTCGTTGTGCTTTATGTATTATCCTAGCTGTGAGTGATATCGTTGTAACAGTCAGTTTATCTCGCTGTATATTACGATAGAATTCATCAAAGGAATGTACCAATTATGAAGCCTCTTTTCCAGCCGTATCCATTTGGTCATTTATAAATGACCTCTCATCTTAATTGCGTGTTCCTGAATGCTACAGGCTCATTGATCTCTCGGTAGTGGGCCATGCGTAATATGTTTGAATCTTTGCCATATGGTGTTTCTGAAAGACATTTGCTCCTTCGTCGAGTCTCGAATGCACGTCATCCGTCATTCGCATGCGAACTGCGTGCAGTGCAGATCCGCATTCGTAGTGTTCAATGGACAGTTAGGTGCAAATCCTTTAATCTCAGTCCGGATTCCCTACTGGTGTTCTACCTTTCTGTGCGACATACTATGCCATCTAAATCAGGCTTTCGGTAGTCTCACTTCCCGTGCTATTGCGTGACGTGGCTCCTCCTGTGATCTACGCAGCTTAGTTGTCATGCATGATAACGTACCAAAGAAGATCCGGTGAGTTTGCCTCAACCCCCACACTTCTTATCCCTCATGCATGCATAGCCTGCCAGTAAGTTCACCGGAAGGACTCGTCTGAACGAACGGCGCATGAAACTTTATTATCAAAGCCCAATAATCCCTCCCCTTCGCGCTTCCACGGAATATGTCAGCGCGATGGACCCTAATCCAACCGTCAGAGCATGCAGCATTCCCTCATGGGTAGCTGACTGTCGATCTTGCTGGCGCGTCAGGTATACGCCGGTCTATCATTGGAGATCCAGCAGCGTTCGAAAATCGATATCGATGAGCGAAAGTCTATCGATCCCGCCATAAAAGTACGTACAATCAATTATAACGTCTTCAACACACTGCTTGCTTGTAATCGTACCTAGCTCGGAAGAAACGGCTGCTATCAAAGGCGAGTCGATACGTTCACGACCCAACCGTGCTCTCAATGATTGTTGGTTGCAATGCATAGATGGAGGCCGCGATGGCTTCGCGGCATACAGACGTGTGATCCACCACGCGATCCTTCAGCCTCGCTCTCTTTGGGCGGACAGCGATTACTCAGTTCAAGTCATCGATCCCTTGATACACGGACCACGTTTTGGCATACTTCCCTCTTTTCTCCCGTTCCTTGGCCAGAAAGTGACAATTATGAGAGGGAAGATCTGTGCCGTCATCCTGCTGATATCGATCGCTTTCTCAGAGTATACGCATATCATCACTTCCGTGAGAAAGACGCTATATCACTCACCCTGAGAATCATCACGGAACCGCCGTCGCACGGAGGCAAATATTCTACGCCTGACGATAATCGCATCACTTGCAGCCATCTTTCGGGGGATATTCTCCTTTATTCAACTTGGATGTTAGCACACCTGCGCAACCGGCACCTCTAAATTTCACAGCGAGTAGGTGTGATACACACATACGTCGCAAGATTGGCCTAATACAATCTCATCAGCCTTCTTACATCTTATTTTCTCCGCCGATTACATCGCATTACAACCGTACCTCTCAGAATGTGCTTGACACGATTAGCTTTCGGCCGGATAATTGCAGGGTATCCTTCCTCTCCCATCGCCTTGTGCTCCATCTAAAGCTTCCGAAACCAAGGTTCATGAGCGTTAAGACATTTATTGAGAAGCGTACCTTTTGATCGTGGAGCCACATGCACACCACCTTGCCGTACTGTTCTCCACGAACAACGGTTGGCCTTCAGACGATAAAGTAGAAGAGGAGGTTCTAATGGAGAGCATCCTGTGTGCTTCCAGCAAATCGGGATAACGCCATCGGCGCAGACTCTATTTCGAGACTCCTGGAGCACTCGGCTACGACTGCCCACTTGGTGCCACTGGGAGACACAGATGAAGATGGCAAGGAAGACCAACGTGAATCAGAGTGAACAGCGCTATCAGTGGTTCGATGGTTGGAGGAAATTAAGGGACTTAGGGAAACCGACCCGATAACAAGCGTCCAGAAAGGCCACGCCGTATTCTGAGGGGAGGGACGCAGACGCACGAAAGACGCACGAAATTCGAGAGAAACACGCATGCCATTATCAGTGCGTAGTAGTTCTTTACGACTGCACACCTTTCATGCCCTGTAGGAAACATCCGGTCGGGGCTGGACACAGGGAGTTCCAGATCGCGGTGCAACTTGCGCCTCGTGAAGGTGAATATCCCTGAGGTTGTTGTTGAGTGCGCTGGAGTCGTCAGCGACCAGAGCCGGAAGCGACACCCGACGTTGTTCTTGTGCACTGCATACAATCATTGTGCTTGTGAGTAGTGGCTCTGCTATACCATCTGGTATTCGCCAACTCTGACCACATCTGGTGAACCATCGTGAACGGCCGGAGTTCACACGGCGGGGAAAAACTTGCTAACTGGCTCCAGGCAGTATGTATTGCCTCTGACCTGGTAGGTCTGTACGGGCGCGGATTTTGCGGACACTCGGACAGCCGTTCTACGATGCTGCGAAGAAGAGGTGGACAGCCAATGTCAACATTTAGGGGATCTTAGTCGAGCTGGACGCGGTCCATATCGTCATCGAAACGCTCTAGAACCCCGCATGCCGACTCTCGCTTCGCGATAATCATTCGCCAGCAGTACGAGTTAGCGTCTATGTGGGTGGCCAGCTGTATGCGGGCAAGCGCGAGGTCGTTGCCGGTGCAGCGAAATCGACAGAGTCGGTGAAGGAACCCATGGATAATACGCGGCCGAACGACGTACCGCTGGAGATGTCGGACTTCAAGTTTGACTCTACGCCGATTGGCCAGCGTCACGATCTTCATGAACCATGAGACAAGACAGCAACGTTGTGGGAGGTGGAGAAGGACCTTCATCGAAAGCTAGCAAGGGACGGTTGGGTGAACATGAGCAGAGTCGGTGATGGGTATTTCATCCCGGTATTCGAAACTCCACGGAGGTATGCATGCCACATATGTGCACCTGCTTGAGCTGCCTATCTGTATGCTGAAAGATACTTGGAAATAAGTATTAATGGCCTCTCGAGTTCCTTCTTTGCGTTTGATGTCTCATTGCTTCCCTACTCGCCCGAGCTTGATGCCGGAGCCGCCAACGTGCCAGTGATAGTATCAGGAGAATTAAAGACCAAATCTGGCATGCGTACATGGCCTACTGTTCGCGGACGGTTCGATGCTAGAAGCCGACATGGTCATCTTCGCGTGCGCATCCGGAGCCTTATTATCCAATAACGTTGATATTGACCGCGAAATCCAAACACTGATATCGTGATCTAAAAGAGTTCTTCAAAACCAATTTCGGCTGCGAGATGATCGGAAATAGGAGTCCAGTGTCCGGTTTGGACGGGAAGAGCGAGATATGATACATGAGGACGCTGCCGACCCAGTGGATGGCCAAGATGAGTAACATGTCGTCACGCAGGCCTTTATGTATGGTGTTCAAAATTCTCCCGCACCGACATATGGAGCGGGAGATGCCTTCATGAACAGGATCCTGTCAAAGCAACTGGTAAGGACAATTCACGTCCATTCCCTCGATTCGGCTGACACACCTCCATGACAGGCTCTGCAGACCAAAACGATAGACTGGGCATGATTTTGCACACTATATGGGGGTTCATTAGGAAAACTCAAATCCAACTTAGGACACTTTTATCCGCTTGCCGTCACCAAAAAAGACAATAAGCTCGAGAAAGTCTCAGGACCTTCTTGTTTTGAACCTTTTTCTGGGTCGGAAGCTTCTTATTGTGCATTTGTTCGCTTGTACAAGCCAATACCAGCAAGAACAAGTCAAAAAGGAGGTTCTCGCTGAGCGACAAGCCGATTCGAGTTTTCCTGATGACTTGCTGTGTCTTGATTGTGCCTTCTACGTCTTCTCTGAGGTTGCTACTGAATACCCGATTTCCGCACTCGGTTTTTGCGCATATACAAGCTCAGCGGCGCCGTCTTCGCGGTGAAAATAGAATAAAAGCGCGCACATAAGCGAACACGCTGCAATATGTGATCGGATGGCCCTGACACTGTTGTGATCGAAGCCTCAAGTAGATGGCACTTCGCCATAGAGTCCTCGCTTCCCATCCGTCCTCGAACTGATTTATCGTCAAAATGACTGGCAGACTGGATAGCAATGCAAAGCGGAGATTCGGTTGCGACTACGGCTGATCTCATCGTGTCACGGGTCCAGACGCCGGCGGGTGATGGATACCTTGTCGCCGTCGCGATCTCCCCAGTCCCACCAACTCGAGTCCCGGCTCTTTGCTCGCACCTCGTCGTGTACTGACCCGCAGCTTTCAGCTTGCTTTCTTTTGCGTTTCATAAGATTTACTTATCTCTAGGTGATATCCGTAGGCCCGATTGTTTCTCTACATAGCTATCTTCGGTCTCTACCAGCCGCCGAACGCGCCCTTCGTCGATTCACTTCATCTGAGACCCTCTACGATGTCGCAAATATATATCGCCGAGTCTCCTGTACAGTCTACTCTACAATCTCCGCCGTCTCTCCAGCAGGAAAACACCGCTTTCCCACCGGGGGAAGTCGAGTTACCATCCAGCCCGACGCCCCTTCCCACTTCGCCTTCCACTGCTACGTCCAGGACCACCCGGACTGTCGCAATCATCAAGCACCACGCTCTTGAACATCGCTTTGACATAGAGCAGCGAATTTCGGAGGCGGGGTTCGAGGTCCGATGCTCTCCGTCTCTCACACCGTCGTACGATGGTATTAACAATCGCATGTTTACGCCCCGATATAGATCGTCAAAGAGCGTCAAATGGAGTTCGATGTAGAGACAGATCCGGAGACGCTCTTTGAGCTGTTCGGAGCGGACTACGAGTCGTTCGGCGAGTGAGTCTCCCAGTGTCCTCGATCTCCGAAATATTCTCAATATTCGCCTTCCCCCCTCTTGTACATTTCCTCCAGAGGTCCCGTGTGGGTATACGTCCTGGAGCGGCGACGAGCTGTCGAAGTTTGGGCGACCCTCATGGGCAACGCCGACCCCGCCATCGCGTGCAAGCAAACTCCGCACTCTCTGCGTGCCCTCTACGGCTCGAACGCCAAGCATAATGCGGTCATGGGCTCCCCCGACGTACCCACCGCCGAAATGCAGATCATGGCCGTCTTCGCGTCGTCTCCGCCTTTCCCGCCGACGGATCTCCCAGATACAAGTTTCAACTCGGACACGATGAGGTCCCCCTCTTCCTCCATCCTCTCATCGCTCCGCAAGACCACCTCGAGCGACGGCGACCCCGCCTCGTCCGTGACCAGCCCATCAACAGCAGGCGGGAGCAAGACCGGCAAGTCGCCCTTCAAGGCGCGCCCCCTCCCTCCGTCCCACACGACGCCCACAATCGTCCCGCGCATGTCCCGTGCGGCCTCCCTGCGCGCAGGCCTGCCGGTAGAGAAGACCCCGACAGTACACATGCCGCCGAGCAAGGAGCGCCTCGCTCAGACGTTCGAGAACGTGCCGGGACACAAGCGCCGCGAGACCATCACCGTCGCGAGCACGGCGCCGCCCGCGATCGCGCCCCGTATGACGCGTGCGGCGTCCCTTCGGCTTGGAATCACGCCCCCGGAGAAGACACGGAAGAGCTTGCCTGCGTACATCGGCAACGGCGGCGACGGGCAAGGGGAGAAGAAGGACCCCTTTGAGGGCGTGCCAGGGCATAAGCGGCGGGAATCAATCCCTGTGGCGAGTACGAAGCCACCGACCATGTCGCCGAGGACGAATCGGAGTGCGACGCTGCGCCAGATGAAGGAGTCGGCTCCTCCACCGTCGTCGTTTACGCGTGAGTAATTTGACTTATCGCGTCACGGTGAATATTTAAGAAGATTCCGTCATTTTGAATAATTTAGTCCGGACACGCTCCGAGCAGCCCCCGTCTCGGTCACAGTCTCGCAATTCCTTGGACCAGTCCACAGCCCGTTCTACCGTCACGCGCCCCGCCTCCGCCGCTTCGGCGCAGTCTCCCGCCTCCCGACCTACACCATCGCGCGCGGCATCACGGACTTCTGCCACAGCAGCTACGTCGCGCAAGTCCACGTCCGAGTCGCGAGCCTCCGTCTCTGCAAAGCCTGCTGCAGCAGACAGTGCCTCCGCTCAGAGATCGAAGGTGGTCGGAACCACGGATGGAGCTGCAGAGCCCGCCGCTGCAAAGCCGAAAGCACGCGTGAGCAGCACGCAGGCGCCTACCATCGTACCGCGCACGAACAAGAGCGCTGCGCTGCGCGCGGCAAAGATGGCCTCGGCCTCTGCGACTGCCACGGCGGTGCCCTCTGTTGCGAAGGCGAAGCCCGCACATGCTCCGCGGGCCATCAGAGCGTGATACTTTGAAAAAGCCCTGTTGCCATCCAAAAGTTCCCTGGGTTATGATCAGATGATAACAAGCACTGCGCCATGGGAGTCTCTTGGGTGTCTCGATTCTCGATGTCTTGCTTGGGCGCACCGAAGCGGGCTGTCAAAGTCGAGATATGGTACACGCCTTGTGGTTCTGTCCTATTCTTTTTCGAAGCGCGGACTTGGCTCCTTCTAGCGTGCTGGACGCTCTTCGTTTTCTCTCACACCTCTTGCTGTTTTACTCGAGCCCCGCTGCGCGCACATACCGGGCCTCTATTGGCTACGCTCGCGGACTGCTCAGATCTATGCCCTCTCCCCTCAGAGTACAAATCCTATTGTTATGGTCGGTTGACTTCGCGTTTATGCGCCGCTGCTGGCGTCTTCCTGTTGTACGTGTAGTAGTTGTCTATCCTTAGTGTTAGATTAGTGACGAGGTGGCTCTGACGGTCGGCTCTTCAAAGCATAGCATGATTGATGGTGATGTTGCGTTCAGGACATCTCGAACGCAGTTACGCGTGGTACGACCATCTCGGCAGCTGAACAAAATGATCTACAGCTCTTAGCCTCAGGTAGGATGCGCCTCTCGTACCGTTTCTGAGATCTCAACTTGACTGCGGGGTTAGCTTACAATCGCAGTCTATAGGGCACCGTCGCTGAGGCGAGAACACGGTCACGTGATACAAGGCCTCCGGAAATGTCCACTATCTCGCTTCAACGTCGAAGAAACACCGCAGACATGAAGCGTTTTGCATACGTGGCAAATGCTTAGCAAATGTCGACAGGTTTTTTGCCTTTGTGATCTTAATTTGCTATGGTTCCTTCCCACATTCTGTATTAAGTATTTGCATATAATATGTTGGAGGCAGAAATTTAAAATCATATATTTTAAGAAATGACACCATTTTTAAACTCACCAAATACATTTAGAATTTGAGTGCTGTTGAATGTAATCATACAATTTTGAATTCCAAATCATCACATGTATAAAATACCCAGTAGCAGACGAAGGTGTAATTATGCCTACATTCTACTTCCCTACTGAAGTCATTCGTAATTACACCTTCATCTGCTACTGGGTATTTTATACATGTGATGGTTTGGAATTCAAAAATGTATGATTACATTCAACAGCACTCAAATTCTAAATGTATTTGGTGAGTTTGAAAATGGTGTCATTTCTTAAAATATATGATTTTAAATTTCTGCCTCCAACATATTATATGCAAATACTTAATACGGAATGTGGGAAGGAACCATAGCAAATTGAGATCACAAAGGCAAAAAACCTGTTGACATTTGCTAAGCATTTGCCACGTGTGCAAATCGCTTCATGTCTGCAGTGAAAGAGAGTTGCAACACATTGAAGGGACTGTTGAGAGGTAGGCATGATTGAAATGTGTTTTCCATTTGTTACAACCCTGAGCCAACGCAGCCCTTAACTGCGGTGTGACAGGAAAGGTGACCATGCGTGACAGGCGCGTCGGGCCGACATTCGTGACAGGTTTTCTTGTAGTACGATAGCGGCCACTATCAGACTTGGTCATCTAGTTATTAGGCTCCTATACCCACCTCAGCCAGTTCATGTCCAAAAAAAATGCTCGGCATTTTTTATTCCTCGTTAGAGATGAATGTCTGCGGCAGCGTGCTCTAGCATCCCTTGAAGTCTTGAACCACATCGAATCGGCCTCCAGATCAACTTACACTGTTGGAGGCAGGAAGATGACTTGGGCTCTGCAAACAGCGGGGTGATTACTGGAAGGATCTCTTCAACATGCGCAATCAAGAGATGACGATGAGAAGTGCGCGTTCAAGCCCAAGTGGGGAGGAACAATTGATAATCATGAAATCGGTTGAGATGACACTTGCTAAGATTGTACCTTGCGATCCCATGTCATGGTTTACTATACAGGCACATACATTTGTTTCTCAATGTTCAGTTTATATGCTGGATCATGGACGATGAGGACGGAAACACCTCTACCTGCATAAGCAATAGACCAGACTCACCTCGGATATCATAGCTTTTCCACGTTTCGCTTCATTGCCGTCATGCGCCCCTCGCATCGTACCTCAAACCCTCTAACTCTCTAATCTCTACATCACTCTGTTCATTCCAGTTCTTCACGCTATACACGAACCACGTCAATCCCGCGAGCACGCTCCACCAGAAGACCTCCGGCCAGCCAGCCAAAAACAGCAGCGACAGCGCAGGTGCGCCCAGAGTGAACGGGCCGACGAACGTAAACGCGAGCGGAAGAGTGATGAGGGAGAGTGGGAACGGAAGGCCGGCGATGGCGAGAATGAGAGGATGTGCAGGCGGTAGGAGTAGCAAGAAGAGGTTGAGATGGAGAAGGATGTGCAGGAAGGCGAAGAACGGAGAGAGCGGGATCGCAGGAGGAAGGGGCTCGAACCACGGAAGGAGAGCGTAGAATGGATTGTCTCCGCTAAGGATGAACACGATGTGTCTGATGCATTGTGCTCAGCAAGTTGACAAATGCTCGACGGCTTAGACTTACAGCAGCAGCGACAGACCAATCACAGCCTGGACAAGGAAAAGATATTGACTGGTTGCGGCATCACTCTGTCTCCGAAGGCCCTCAATGAGCTCTTGTTGTTCTGCGAGGAGGATGTTAGCCTGTCGTAACACTTCGCATGCAGCTAGCCACTCACCTTGATCGTCCAGGATGTGCTCCTCGCCCTGCTGCTCGTTCTCAGCAGAAGACTGGAAAGGGACTCGCTGTCTCAGCGACATGGTAAGAGTTAAACAGATGACGGTGGAGGTCGCAGACCGGGGCGAGATATATAAACCATCGCTGAAGGTCTGGGTGGGCGGGGTGGCACTGGGACTACGTCAAAGGCAAAGGCCGAGACGAGATCGGCCGAGAATCACGTGAGCTCGAGCCAATCAGATCTCCCGCTCATGAATTTTCGATACGCGCTCTGGTTCACACACACCAGTATGTCGTCCAGCAACGGGCTCGCACACGACGTTGTTGAGGAAGGCCAGTTTGACGATGCTCCCGATGATAAGCCTGGCGCACCCACAGCAGAGACTGGCAGCACTCCTCTGAACCCGCGTGAGGGCCATGCCTACATCGACGATGAGGAAGCACTCCTTGCATGGTCACAGAGCGAAGACGAGGATGAAGAGCGCGACGCGTTCGAGGAAGAAGAGGACGAGCTCGAAGCCTCGGTCTTCCAGACGCTCCGTGCCGAAGACGAAGATTGGGAAATCGCCGAGCGAGGTATGTCGTGCTCGACCCGGTACGCTACTCACCGAGACGAACCGCCCACGCAGACTTCACAAAACAGTACAATCGCTTGAAGCAACACGTAGCCGTGCGCACTGGATCTGCACAGGGCGTTGCATCCGCGATCAACTCCCGAGCTACTGTCGCTGCTTTGCCTGCAGTCAACCGACCGCGTCTAACAGCGAAAGCCGCCCCTTCTGCTGTGTCTACATCAAATGCATCTGTACCTCGTGCAAAGGACCAAACTGCCGACCAACTGCAGGCCTTGTCCAAGTACTCGTCGCGCATCCGCGACATCGATATGCCGTACGACCTCGGAGTAGGCGTGAACAGAAAGGGTCCGTCGGCGACTGCGAACATGAAAGACAAAAGTGACCGCGCCACGAGTGAGCAGGTGCTCGATCCCCGGACACGAATCATCCTTTTCAAAATGATCGGCCGAGGGCTGGTTTTTGAGGTGAACGGGTGCGTTAGTACCGGCAAGGAAGTATGTAGGCATCCTCCTGTCGTTGTATTCCGTTGCTTAATATATTTTCTTTATCTTCCTCACATGTGGGCGTATGTAGGCGAATGTATATCATGCACTCACGCCTGACCGGAAACATCTCGCATTGAAGATCTATAAGACGTCTATCCTGGTATTTAAAGATCGCGACAAATATGTCACAGGAGAGTTCCGCTTCAGGCGAGGCTATAGGTACGTACAGCGTACCGAGTGGTACTGCACGGACTTAGTAATCGTGCAGCCGGCATAACCCTCGCAAGATGGTGCGGCTATGGGCAGAGAAAGAGGTACGTAACCTCAAACGTCTAGTAGTAGCAGGTATCCTCTGCCCGGAGCCTATCGAGGTACGGGAAAACGTTCTGGTCATGAGCTTCATAGGCGACAAGGAGGGCTGGTGCGTCCGTTCATGTCTTGCCGTATAGGCAGTTATTGCAGGCAAACATGCTCAGCGCACTTCCGACTGCAGGGCCTCCCCACGATTGAAAGATGCCGACATTCCCGAGTCTGCCTATCCCGACCTGTATGTCGAGCTGCTCTGCATGACGCGCAAGATGTTCCTGATCTGCAAGCTCGTGCATGCCGATCTCTCCGAGTACAACGTCCTCTACCACATCGAGGACTCGCCCCCGCCTTCCTCCCCTCCCCAGTCGGACGCTGCCTCACCCACCGAGCAGCGCGGCCACCTCTACATCATCGACGTCTCACAGTCCGTCGAGCACGACCATCCACACGCATTCGACTTCCTCCGCGCCGACCTGCGCAACATCGAGGACTTCTTTGGCAAGCGCGGCGTGCGCACCATCGGTCTACGGCGCGCATTCGACTATGTCACGCGCGAGGTGCTCCCTGGCTCTGCAGACCAAGAAGAGACAGCAGTCCTGCGCCTGTGGATGGAAGAGCCCGAGCCCGAGCCTGCAGCAGACGTAGACAGAGAGATGAGTGCTCTCAGCGATGCGAAGGCAGTCGCGGATGCCGCGCACGAGGACTCGGTCTTTCTACGGTCGTACATTCCGCGCACGCTCAACGAGGTGTATGACCCTGAGCGCGACGTCGACGTGCTCACCCGCGGGGAGGGCGCCAAGCTTATTTATAAGGACACGATCGGCATCGTCGGCCCCAAGAATGAGCCGAAGAGCGCGCTGAAGTTGGTGGAAGGCGGCGACGTGGTGGTGGTGCAGAATCACAAGGCAAACGGGGTCAGGTTCAAGGAGCATGACGACGCTGATGAGGGGCGGGTTAATGCGCTAGAGGCGCAGGAGGTGGGCAGCGAAGTCGACGGCGAAGGCTCCAGCTCGGATGCGGAAGACGAGAGCTCAGGCGCTGAGGAGGTATCGTTCGAGGAGAAGCAACCGCGCGGACATCGGCATGAAGATAAAGAGGCAAAGAAAGTGCGTCCCCCCTGTTCCCAACCCTCTCTTCTTCATCTCTACTCGCGTACAGCATCCTTTCTCGAGCGTAACGATAGCAATATAAATATACTGACCAACTGCCGTGCAGGAGCGGAAGAAGGCGGTGAAGGTTGAGGCGCGCGAGCGGCGGAAACACAAGATCCCGAAGGCCGAGAAGAACCGCAAGATCAAGGCGACCGCGCGCGGCGGATGAACCCCTGATTCATCCTCTCTGCCGGCGGCGGCCCCCGTCGTGTGCACCTCTTTCGGCGACGGCGACTCCTTTGTCTTTGCCATATTTGCTAGCGGAGTCTAGGCTGGGCTTGGTATTTTAGCTAAACACTGCCCTTCTACTGCATTCCTAACATTTTCTTGTGACCGGTATTTGCGCCATTTCGTTATGAACTATCTAACGCTCATTTACCACAGCGGGGCTACTTTAGTGCAAAACGACTTCTTGTATCCGCTTTTGTGAGCAAAGCACGTTCACGAATAACATGTAGCATGATTTCACATGGTCCATTCACATCTGCTGCGCGACGTGCTCACGCCCAGCGAGTCCATGACCCACGGTGAGATGAAACTCGGGAAAGAGCCCAGAGAGCTCCCACGGAAATGAAGTTTGGGGGACCGTCCAAAGAGGGTTAGGACAAGGATGCCTGTTAGAAAGGGACCGGATGAACGAAGCCGGCGGTGATGTTTTACCTGGAAGCGCACTCCTGTCGTTCCGCCGACGATTCACTTGTTTAGGAAATCCCGCTTCCGGCGGCGGCGCCGTCGGGCAACTGCACACACTGGACGGACGGAGATGAACCTGTCATAGTGTAACAATGCGCGTATTGTTCTAAATAAAATCCTACTAACAAGTGGGCCATGTGAGAGTAGAACAAACGCCTTTTCCAAACATATCTACCGACGGGAATTTACTCCCCTGCACCACATCCATCTAAGCTGGCGTGGCTCTCATGCGTCTGTAACGCATCCTTGACTAGCATCCTCGACCACCTTCACGTACTTGTACAGCGTTCCCTGCGCTACCTTCAGCGGGGGCGCTTTCCACGCTTCCCTCCTGCGCTGCAGCTCCTCTGGAGACACCCGCAGCTCCATCGTGTTCTTGACCGCATCGACCGAGATGACATCGCCATCCTGAACCAGCGCGATCGGTCCTCCCACCTGCGCCTCAGGAACGACGTGGCCGATGCAGAAGCCATGTGAACTGTGCAGAAAGAAAAAATTATTATTTAGAGGGGATGAGCGTGAATTAATTTTTGCAACAATCGCCCGGAAAGACATACCCGCCACTAAAGCGCCCATCCGTCAGACACGCAACGTCGTGACCCAGGCCCGCGCCCATGATCAGACTCGTCGGCTTGAGCATCTCAGGCATACCTGTGGCGGTGGCGGTCAGTTCATGAAAACATCGTCGAAGAAAGGAGCGAGCTACCAGGTCCGCCCTTCGGGCCCAGATACCTGAGCACGACGACAGTCTTCTCGCCCTTCTTGATCGAGCCGCTCTCGACGGCGGCGACAAAGTCATCCTCGGTGTCGAATGCGCGTGCCTTGCCAGTGAATCCGAGCCCCTCCTTTCCAGTGATTTTTGCGACCGCTCCGCCAGGCGCGAGATTTCCGTAGAGGATTCTGTCGATGGTTTGATAATTAGGGTCCTTGCCTGGCAGATACAATTTAGATTTCGACCGCGATTACTAACCTCAAATGCCCAGTTTCCTTGATTGGGTTTTCCAGCGGACGGATAATGTCCTGATTGGTGAAGGAAAGCTCGCCGTGCTCGTGGGTCCACCGCTCTAGATTCTCGCCGAGCGTCCGACCCGTGACAGTGATGTTGTTTCCGTCGATCCGTTTATTTTTCAGCAGATAAGCCAGAATCTCTGCAGATTGTGTCAGAATGTCCGGCGTGACTCCGTCTCCGAGAGAGACATACTGGGAATGCCGCCGAGCTTATACACGTCTTCCATGACATATTTACCGCTCGGCTTCAGATTTGCGAGGAACGGCGTCCTGTCAGACACATTTTGGAAGTCGTCCAGCGTCAGCGTGATGCCGACGGAGCGGGCGATGGCAATCAGGTGGAGCACGGCATTCGTGGAGCCACCGAGGATCATCGTCAGAACCTGTGTGACATGAGCACGTGCGAGCTGCCAATCGGCCACAAAAACAATCACCATCGCGTTCTCAAAGGCCGAGCGAGTCATGATATCGCGCGGAAGAATATTTTTCTCGAGGAGGTTGCGCATCGCAGGCCCGATGGCCTCGCATTCCTTCGTCTTCTCTGGCGACTCGGCAGGGAACGACGAGGACCCGGGCAGCGTCATACCAAGCGCCTCCGCAGCGCTCGCCATGGTGTTCGCCGTGTACATCTTCGGAGACCCCTGTGAGCAGAGGCGCATCAGGGGGCGGCGTGTGACTTACCCCACCGCAGGCACCTGGGCCGGGACAGGCGTAGCGGATCGTTTGATACCGCTCCCGTTCAGCGGCCTCGGTCTTGCCCTCCTGGAGGTATTTCCCATAGGCCTGGAAGGCCGAGACGATGTCGAGCTTTGGCGCGCCCGCACAGGACCCTGCGCGGATGGTGCCGCCGTACAACATGATGCCTGGGCGGTTCAGCCTGCCCACTGGAGTGAACCGACGCATCCGGAAATTAGCACAGAGACCGCGATATTATCGCAGGAGACGCACGGGCTATCAGGACACCGGGCATGTTCTTGTCGCAGCCAGGAATGGTGACCACACCGTCGAGCCAATGGCCTCCAGCCGCTGTCTCGACCTGGTCCGCGATGAGGTCGCGCGACTGGAGAGAATATGACATTCCTCGTGTACCCATGCTAATTCCATCGCTACATAGAGTTACCAGCGATGAGACAAAGCTTCACGGCGCGTATGGGCTATACGCGACAAACCTAACTCCAACAGTCCCAAACTGGTACCCAATGATCCCTGTGTCAGTCAATGACTTCTTGGCTGCTTTACCTAGTCCTAGGAGATGTCGATTGCAGCTACGTTCCATCCATAAGTTCACTCCAGGGTGTGGCACCGTCAACACTTACGGGTTGCCCTCGTACCTGCGTCACTATGAGTCATACCGAGCAGTGCAGCATGTCGCATCGCAGCTCACCAAACACTCGCGACGCCGACCATAGCCTTGTTGAAATCATCGTCGGTCGTGATGCCCTCGGTTGCATAGAGCATGGCCTGGCTCGCACCCTGGCTCTTGCCCTGGGTGACGGTCCGGCTGTAGCGGTTCATGATCACCTTTTCCGCAGAGCGGGGCGCGGACGTCGCGAGACATCTTCGCGAGGCGCGGAGGCGGGAGTGGCACCTGGCAGGGAGCGAGGACGTCCTTGGGTGCATGGTGCTGTGAGGCGCGTGCGGGCGGTGGCTGCGAAAAATACTGATCCCGACGCCACACGGCCAATCGCAGCGAGTCAGATTGATCATCGCCCCTTTTGGGCATATCCAATTCGGCGTCTGGGGCCAATCCTTCCGGCAGTCTCCGCGTAGACTGTGGCCACGAAAGACACGAAATTCGCTGCAAAACTCGCTCTGCACGGTGCAGAAAGAGCAGGGAAACGAGCAGCTCAGTTCGCGAACGGTGTGATCGCCGAGGATCTAAGCGATGCGCAATTCCCATGGAGATATATCGAGATAGCGTTCTGCGCAGGCGACCTTCTTTGCCTGGGAAGTCGTCCGCTTACGGTCGATCAGTGCCACTAGCCGCCCGGAGTCGGTCTGCGCCGTTATTATCAGCACGCCGCTCGAGTTTCAGGCTGAGGCCGTCACCCGCGTCGCCCGGGGACGCGCTGCAGTTGCGCTCGTCAGCGCGGGAGGGTGAGCGAGTGCGACTGCCGCTGGGAACGGGTTACCACCCTCGCGGGCAATCATGTACAATTCCGGAAGGTGTTCTATAGGAGTAGGTCGTCGAGACGAAACATACGAGATTGTCGATCATGTTGCGGGTGTTCGATTATGTGACCTGTGACCGGTGACCCAGGGTAAAGGGACGCCTCGCTCATGATACGATGTTAAAGTCCAACAAATGCGATTTATTTTTTTTCCTTCCGAGAGGCGGTGACGTCCGCATGCGCGGATACACATGACGGGGGAGGAGGGACACGAAAACACGAGGGTGGCTGTCGGACCCCGTTTGAATTCAAATCGGATAATGTAATCACGATGCACAATAGTGAGCCACCCGCTTAGGCTGGCGCAGGCTCAGGACGGCGGATATGCTCACGCACCTGCAAAGCCGAGGCTGACAATGCGCACTACGGCACCCTTCCCGGCTTGGTTTATGCTTGCGGCTCTGCGACCTTGTGCACCAGCGGAAGCAAACTTTAGCGGACCGTGCCCTCGCTCTTTTGCTCCGTTACGGGGGCTCCTAGACCTTTCCGCCCCTCTCTCTGCGGACCTGCAGTTTTCCCCCCCTCTTCTCCTTCCGCGATCCTCCCGTCGAATGGGCCAACCACCTTCATTAACTTTGCCACTGCTGCTTGTTCCGAGCGACATTTGCAACCGCGTTGCCTAGCGTAGCGGTAGCCACTCGAGGAACGGCTCGTCAAGCTATGGCGGGAGACCTCCAGAGCAGGCAACACAAGCAAAGCTCCTTGCCTCCAACCCTCCATTCCCATCTCCTCGCCAGCCCGCAGCCGCATTCAGGTCCCAAGCATGGTGCGACTCAGACGGAGACTTCGTCGGACGGAGAGCATAGTCATCGGTCTGGAGGTCACAGGAATCCACGGTACGCCCAGCACCGCTCTATACCGCCCATATATGCAGGAGATCGCTCCCCCGGAAGACTGGGTCCTGCAGAATGGCCCTTGAGGGAAAGCGAGGCCAGCTCGCCCTCACCGCTCGAAGCGCCAGAAGGCGCTCAGCAGGGCCCCAGCCCTCGTGAATCTCTGCCCAGCCTGTCTGCGACGAGCCCGCAGACATTCTCGCATAGGCATCCGACGCTTCCGCCACTCGGACGATCGCTCTACCCTGCAATCGGGGAACCAGGTCCATCCACGCTCTACCACTCGCACAGGGCCCCTCCGCCTCCAATCCACATCCCACATCCGCACAGATCGGCTGCATCGTCGAGATATCAGGCGGAGCCGTTTTCTCTGGCCGGCGGGGGCTTTCACGAAGGTTCCAGCTATACCGCCGATGCGACGAGGTACGAGAGCCCAGGAGCCGGGCCACTGCGTGCGTACAGCTACACGCACGCACGCGAACTTGGGCAAGCCAGCACGAGGCATTTGCCCGGTCCAGGCATTCCCGACGAGCCGTACGGACCAGATTCAAGGAGTGGCACTCACAGGGGCGTCCCATATCGGTTTGCCACACCGCCACCGGGTGGATACTATGCGCCATACCCCGTGGGGGGATGGGCGCCACAAAGGCCACACCTGCGTCCATATGACTATCGCGACGAGCCCGCCACGAATTTCACTCATGAGCCCGGCTATGATCGACGCTATGAGATGCACGTACACGGTGCTGAGCAGCATTTGCCAGCCCCTCAGCCGCACCATATACACCCTTTTGACCATTCTCGCCATTACAGTTATCCTGGTGAGCTATCTCGGCGCGCTCCATGCGTGGTATGGACTAACCGCCACGTCAGGACCCACATATGTGGGCCATTTGCACCGACCAGGAAGCATACTGCCACCCTATATCGCACCGATCGCCGGGCTGTCGCGTTTAGAGCCGCGGGGGCCACGACCTGGCGAACTTCGAGTGGCGTCTGGCGACAGTTCATACCACTGGATTAGTCCGTTTTCATGTGAGCCGCAGAGGTCATACCCAGGGCCTGGCACGCCGCCAACGCAGGAGCCGCGTCCGGCGTACGTGCGCGACCCGTATATCACTTCTGAGGACGAGCTGCCTCAAGATTCGCCAACGTATTCGCGGACTTCTGGATTCAGCGTCTTTGCAGACTCGCCTCCGGGGATATCGGTGCCGCCTTCTCCAGTGGTGGAGGACGAGGTGCTGCCGAGCTTGAGTCGCCGACCAAGCTGGGACGTGCCTGAGGAGGTACTTCTGCCGCCGTTGAGGAGGCCAAGCCCGAAGGATGCTGTAAGTGCTGAAGTCAATATCAGCCGTCGTGCACAGTTGGAGGAGCGGCAAGCTGCTCGTCCGTCAAGCGGCGGCAAAGGCGATCTAGAAGGTCCGTTGAGCAAGAGCAGCGAGTCTCCTCTCAGCGAACCACCGGTGAAAAAGAGGAAGGGCAAGATTGAAATCGCGTGCGATAGGTGCCGAGGTGCGTCCTGCCTGTGGTCGGCCAACGTGTTGACGTTCCTGACGCGACCGTTCCATTTCAATATTTTCCGCAATGTAGGCAGGAAGACTCGATGCGATGGCAGGACGCCAATGTGCACACTTTGCGAAAGAAATTCTGCTCCATGCGTCTATGCGGACGCGCCTCGAAGACGAGGCAAGGGAAAGGCAAAGACGGCCGCTACGGCGGGCAGTGGTGCCACACGTCCGGAGCGCCCGCGGGTAACGTCCGCGAAACGGCGCGGCCGTCAAGCGCAACTGGCTGGGAGGGGAGGAGGAGCGGATCTGCCGGCCAGTGTACGACCTCCGTCGGGGCCGTTCACGTTCGAGCCACCGGCGCACAGCGCGGGACAACATGGACACATGCACGGGGACACCCCCGTGAGACGAAGATTGCCTCATGAGGTCAATCTCCCGGGGACAATTGCGATCGACCCTCGGCTCACCGTGGGCGTGCGGTCTCGCGCAGAGGCAGTGCAAGCGACGATGGCAGGCGCTGCGGACACGTCTGCGGCCAGCGGCGACGAGGAGAGGAGCAGAAGAACGAGTGTGAAGCGCAAACGCAGGCCGCCCGCAAGCTGACATGTGCACGCGATGCTCGGGCGTCGATTCATCCTCGGACGGAGACACATGTGGACACTCTCGCTGTATGTAAGAAACGCGTATACCCTGAGGAGGGATGATACAGTAATGTCTAATAGGTAGAATACAGCGTGCTAGGGCCTAGACTGGAGATGTTGTACTCGTACGTAACGCGGTTAATAGCGCGGGCAATAGTCCTTGATAAGACGCAGTAACACGCTCTCTGATTGGTGGACTCCCGCCCTCGGATCGCCAGCCTGAGCCGGCGTCTAATCTCGGCGCGGGCCTTGCTGTGATGGCTGCTCTATGATCTCGAACCCCCACCCCCGCACATCCCCTCCTCCATCCCTCCTCCCCGTCCCCCCCGCGGCCATGGACGTCCTCGACCACAGGGCCCACCGCGACGACATCCCCCTCGTCGACGGCCCCTACCCCTTGGCCACCGAGGAGCTCGGCCCTCCCCACTCCATACCAAGTGGCAGCGCCCCCGCCCCTAGAATGGACGGAGAACCCACCGGCTACACGCTCATGGTTGCAGGACGCCGGTCGGGCAAGACCTCCTTTCTACGCCTCCTCCTCGATACCAGCTGTGTCTCTCACACCGTCACCATGGACCAGCTCGCGTCCGTCGCCAAGTTCGTCCAGGGCTGCAGCGGCCATACCTCGCACGTCAGGACCGTGTCCATCGACGTCACCTTCGCGCTCGACGACGCAGACGACCCGCGCCCCCTCAACCTCACGCTCATTGATACGCCCTCCCTCGACTTTGACGACGAGCCCTCGTCCCAGAGAGCCGTTGCGGAGATACTCAGACACGTAGACGCGCGTTTCGCGGAGAGCGTCGACGACGTAAGTCCCCCTCGTGGCTGTCGCCGGGATCCTATTATCCAAAGCGTTCTCTCTCCTACAGGAGCGCAAGGCTCAGACCGGCCATCATCATGTTCATCTGTAAGTATTCCTCGCACGTACATCCCAAATAAGGCATGATTCTATCTGATCCTGTGCCGGATGCTGCCAAGGTGCATCTACTTTCTGGACCCAGAATCCATAGTCCCTCCTTCCGTGTCAGCACCCCCGGTCCCTATTGTAGCACGCGCCCGTACGAACAGTCTTTCCATGCAAGATTCCGAGCCAGTCATTCTGGAACCACCTGTAACGACGAATCCGCTTCTCTGCCGCCCGACATTGCCCGCGGAGGACATTGCAACCATTCGTCGGCTGTCCGCCCGTGTGAACGTCCTGCCTGTCGTCGCGCGTGCGGACATGCTCACGAATGATCGTCTAGCCGCTGTCAAAATGGCCATCCGCAGGGACTTGGCGGAAGCCGGCATTGGGTTTGGAATCTTCGACTTGGACACGTTCCCCCAGTATCCACAGTATCAGCGTCGAGATTCTACAGACCTGACACCCAAGCTCTCGGAGCCGACGAACGGGTACGCCAGCCACACCAACGGCGCGTCTTCGACTGCAACGTCCCCTCCCTCGACGCCGATGTCCCCGTCCTTCTTACGCCTGCCATTTGCTCTGATCTCCCCAGATATTTATTCGCATAGCGACGGGGTTTCTAGACCGACTCCATCTCGTCACGAGCTTGCACTGCAATACACTCCTTTGCAACAGTATTCTAATGGCAGATCTCCGACGCTCTCTAAAATTGTGCTAGGAAAGTTCACGCGGAGCTATAGATGGGGTTTTCTCGATGTCATGGACGTGAATCATTGCGATTTTGTATATCTACGCGGGGCCATTTTTCATCACATGCAGGTACAGTTGCTCATATCAAGGTCGGGAAGTTCCTCGTAGTATCCGCTGACATCTTTTCATACGTCTCCGCTTCCATGCCAGACACTTCAAAAGTATACCAGAGAGTACCTCCTCCAAAAGTTCAGAGCAGAGGTGCCACAACCTCTTCACTCGCTACCACCGACTCGCGCGGCACAACCGTCTATGCCAATGCCGACCAGACTCCCGCCTCTCTCGCAGGCCTCACGACCGATCCTCGCAATAGATACGACTCATGGGGCCCCTCAACAACATCTCCCGTCTCAGCCGGTCGCCCGTCCTAGTATCACGTTGAACGGTGATGGCGCTTCGCCTCCTGTCATGGCGTCTCAACCTACTGCGATGCTCTCGGAAACGTCTCCGGCAACACCGCCGTCTACGAGTCAGTCTCCTCTCCTTCTTACACAGCATTGGGGTCGTTGTGACGGCGTGTTTTGATGGGTCGACTCGCTCCCTGTGCTGACATTTCTCCTCTCGCACAGAATCACAACGTGGCCGAGCGAAGAAGATCACAGTCGCGTGCAATTTCTGCCGCTGTAAGTGAGCCATGCCTCTGCACTCTCAGGACTGACACGGATTCTATTGCAGCTCGTAAGCTCAAGTGCGACGGCGGGAGACCGGCATGCAGCCAATGCTTCAAGCGGTCACATCCGTGCGATTACACGACCAGTAACAAGCGCCGTGGCAACGCGAAGTCGCGGAAACAGTTCGGGGGCAGTGAGAGCGAGGGCGAGAGCTTGGAAGAGCAGTCGACATTGGATATGGAGAACGCCTCGCAGTCACCTGAGGTCGTTTCTCAAACTCCCTCGCGGCGAAACTCGAACGTGAGCATGCTGCTGACAGAGTCGCTCCCGCCGTTGAGCAGCGCGATCGACCGGGCGGACGACCAGTCGACGGTGTTGCCTCCCATTACGAACACGACATCGATGGGTGCAATGTCTACGGAGGCGCGGCCGGAGCTCCCGCCTATCGTGACGCTTTCTGTCCCACCTGCCAGCATGCAACGAGAGGATCCGGCAGGGAACGGTCAGATGACGCAGCGGCGGCGGGCCTCATCCGCGGCGTCAGGCAGGCCTACCGGGCGGTCCAGTCATGGCTCGAAAATTGTGGCCTGCAATGTGTGCCGAGGTATGTGTTTGCGCAGCAGAACGAGACGAGCGTTTGATTTACATCAAATGTTTAGCGCGCAAGACGAGGTGCGATGGCGCGCATCCGACGTGTGGGAGCTGCGCCAGGCGCTCGTTGGCGTGCAGCTACGTAAACGACCCGTCGACGAGCAGGAGTCGTGGTAGTAGGGGTGCTGGTGTCACTCCGGGGCCGTCGACGTCAACGTCGTCCCGCTCTTCGCCCACCGCTCCGTTACATTTTACGTCGTCAAGACCACTGACTCCGCGAGGATATACCCGCACCATCCTCGCAGTAGATATGAGCGCTGCCGACCAAGTTGGACAGCCGATGAAGAAAATGCGGATGGCCGACGACGGCCGGGCGACCATCGCGGTCGCTCAAGCGCCGTAAGCAGCCTTCCTCGTGCGCGGGACTGTTGTAGAGTTTTTCCACTGTCATCTGTACTGTCCTTTCTTCTGCTGCATTGCTTGGGTTTATGAGAGTCCGTTGTCACCAAATGGGGTGTGTACCATAGTTATATATATTGACATCAAAATCAAGAATCAACGTGCTGGTACTAGTTCTGGGAGCGGACAATTGGCGGTGACACGGCCGCCTTTTGAACGAGTGGCTTGCTGGCGTTGGCCCGCCGTCTGCGGTGCGTGAGGCGGGTGGCGTGCGGCGTTTGGAAGGGAGGGACACGGTTGACTTGGCGTCTCGTGTTGCTAGAATTTGACGATGGCGATAACTCGAGCTCGATGCTCGGCTGCGCATGTGCGGAGCGCTGGCAGCGCCGTTCTCCGTTGACTATACCTGGGTGACCACAGACGCGTCCCCGTCCTGAGAATGGCCCATTCAATCGCTATCGGTGGATGCTCCTCGAATTGCTCACACGAGGGCCTGCAGGTTGATGCCTTGCGCCTGAGCGGATCTTGTTCGACGCGCTCGGGAGCCTGTGTATGATAGAGACCCTGCACCCAGACGGAGAACTGTCGTGAGGTTCGCGGTCGGATTCAAGGTGCGGTGGCACCGTATTGCCTGAAGGAGATGGTCCCATGATTCTGCTGCGGAAGCTGGTCAGAAGTCCATCAGAGTTGGCAGGACTCTGGACGGGATGCGACTGCGTGGTGTGCGTGGAGGTAGAGTGAGAAGACGGAAGCTCCCCGGGCTCAGGTGGGCGAAGTACGGCGCCTACTTGATATGGAGATGGGCGGCGGTCACGCGCCGCTGAGTCGAAAATGGGAGGAAGGACGGGCGGTTAAATGATTGTTGATGGAGGTAACCATTCGTAGACCTAGACGTCTCTTTGTCGTGTACAGTTTTGCGCTGGTCGTGCCGTACGAGCAGCGCTCACACATTCCTTTTTGATACCCTTTCTCTGCTACCAACGTCGACGCCATGTTCGGCTTTCGCTGGAGGTCGCGTACAAAGGCTGAGCCCGATCGGAGTGGGCCGCCATACATTCGCACTTCACCGTCCCTGCCGGAACTGGCGAGCGAAGGAATACCATGGCCGGAGAACTTGGTTGATCCAGCATCTGTATCTCAAGCGGACGCTGCATCGCCGTCGGATCCCCCGAAAGGTGCGGCCAAAACTCTCTTTCGTGCAGATGGCTCCGGTCCCATTGCGTTCCATAAACCATGGTCGTTACCAGACAAACCTGCGGGCGGGACCATATCGGCACTGTACACTTCTCCCCCGCCGCCGCCTCCGCCTTCTGCATTTGAAACGCGCAAGCAGCCTGCTCGCATTCGCACGCGGGTGAATCAGCGTAAAGTGCGCGCTCCGACGAGCTTCAATGTGATGGTGTGTGGTCGTACACAGCTCTTCTCCTGTCCATCCTGGGTAGTGATGTGATTGTCGCAGGTTGTCGGTGCTCAGGGTACAGGGAAGACGTCCCTTCTCCGGCTGCTGCTGGACACTGCCGATGTCTCGCCAACCGCCACGCCCGAACAGAAGGCGTCGATGGATCGCTTCCTGAACGGCAGACCGAAACGCACAGAGTCCATCCAGACGACGTGCGTGGAAATCTGCGAATCGCGATACGATCGCATCCTGCTCTCCGTGATCGACACGCCGGGTCTTGACTTTCATGAAGGTCACGAGCTCAGACTCGAACGTCAGGTCACCGGAGTCGTCAAGTACCTCGATGCCCAGTTTGCGGACACGTTGAGCGAGGTGCGTTTTCTCTTCTGCGTCAGATTGATCTTTCCCTCCCCTCCCCTCCGGCACGCCTCTTTCGCCGGCGACGTTTAAAATGTTGCCACGTTCATTTACATTAATCTCTTGGTTCGCGAATGTTCTCGCCTCGCGCAGAGCTGAACTCACCAATCAGGAGTCCAAGGTAGTTCGGCAAAGCAAGGGAGACCAGCACGTGCATCTGTAAGAAGCATCGATTTCGTATACCAGATTCAAATTCATCTCGACTCGCTCCCTAGATGCATATACATGATCGATCCTAAATCTATCATGAGCACCTCACTGCGGCGTGCCTTGTCCTCGCTTCCGGAAAAGACACGTTCACAAGCAACCATCTCTCACCCACCGGACCTCTCGTCCTTCTCAGACGACTCCACCTCGGACGACTCAGACGACGAGTCCTCGAGCGAACTGACAATGTCGCCCGCGGACCTCCGAGTAATCAAGCGTCTCTCCACACGCGCAAACGTCCTCCCGGTGATCGCACACGCAGACTCGCTCACGGACGACACCCTCGCGGAAATGAAACGGGCCGTGCGACGTGATCTGCACCGTTCCGGTCTCGACTTTGGCGTCTTTGGGCCTGTTCCGGAGGAAGACCCCTCGAGCAAGCGCTCGACGAAGGTGGAAGCGCACCAGGATGCTAACGGTTCTGCCCAGCATGAGGACAGCGAGCCTGAGGAAGAACCTGTGGAGGAGCGGCGCTCGCGTCCTGTGATCAAGCTCCGTCCCACGCGGCACGCGCAGGGTCGCCGTTCGTCGCGTTCGCGTTCGCGCTCCCGCATGAGCCTGTCTGAGCTCGCGGCACACGAGCAGGCCCTGCCCGACACGACGGACGCAGAGAGCATCGCGAGCGTGCGCTTTTCCGCGCATGTGGTCTTCAAGAACGACCTCGGTGCTCAGCTGCCTTTCGCTCTCATCAGCCCCGAGCGCATCCGGCGTGGGCGGCCACTCAAGCCACCCGCGCCTCCACCTGGACTAGATCGTCGCTCCGTCCACACCGACACTGGGACAGTCGTCACGACAGCGTTGTCGGAGGACGGCCACGCGGTTTCGACGGCAGAGTCGACGCAGGCATCGCCAGTGACGCCTACGAGCCCGATCTCCCACCGCAACCTTCCCCTCCCGTATCTGGCCGGCCCACCGGCTGACCTGAAGGGCATGTTCACCCGCAAGTTCAGGTGGGGGACGATCGACGTGCTCAACCCTGCGCATTGCGATTTTGCCGCAATGAGGATTGCGGTGCTGTCGACGCATTTGAAGGTGCGTGCACCTGCTGCGGGGGACCTTTGACCTGGTGTGTTGAGTAGAGTGCGTGATCGCAGATGCTCAAGATCAGGACGAGGGAAGTCTTGTATGAGCAGTTCCGCACCGAAAAGCTGCTTGCGAAGCGCGCGACCTCTCAGTTTACAGAGGCGGAGACGCGCAAACTGCTGGCAGGTACGTAGGCCGGTCCGTCTGAGGTTTCTGTAACTCACCTTGCCATCAACTCGCAGATCTTGGGATTTGAATCTTTCACTAAATTATGCCGTCCTCTTGGCTTACACGCTCCTTGAAAGTTCTTTCCGTTCCTCTAGATACTAACGTTATGATACTAACGTTATCCATGCATATTTGTTTGTTCTTGGAAGTGTCTGTCGAGCTACGTTACCCCCGATCCTGTTGCTGCTTTGTACTCCTAGTTGTAGTCTTGTGCTGGTCAGATTATACCCTTGATGCGTCAGTTATCCAGTTCTTTACATAATTCATCAAATGGTCGCATTTCGCGCTGTTGCTGTTACCATTATATGTGCTACTTCCAAATGACGTTTCTGTTGTTTATCAAGCAAGAGAGCTGATGAAGCATAGAACTAATACATAGGTGAAATATTGCATCTAGCGTCGATATCTACGGCATTGCCACCATGGTCCGGTGTTCATGAATTCTTGCTGCCTCTCAACTCGTCGATATTCTCCTTCGACAACCCTCCTAGTCTCACAAGCAAATAATCGACCTGTCTCACCGAATGAGCCACGTCATCTCGTTTTGTAAACGCACGCACCTCAACCTCCTTGGTGAGCGGAATGATGTAATGTTCATACAGCTCAACCACACCATCGACGTCAATCTTGCGTGTCGTAGCATCGTCGATAGGCTGCCCGTCCGGCGCAAAGTTCAGCGCGTAAAGCTCAGCCTTCTTGCGGAGGCGCTGCAGGAGCTTGCGCTCGACTTCGGGCTTGGTGATGAGCGCGTCCAGAGCGGCTCGATTTGGGTTCAGGATATGTGGGATGAATGCGGCGGGGTCGTCACGGAACTTGGACTCGGACACGAACTTGCCTAGTGGTGTGAAACCACGGATCGCATGGACAGACCAAGCAGGGGATTGGCGCAATCAGCAATCTGCAGGACACATCCGCCTGATCAGACAGGTGCGGGGCAGCGGACGCTCACCGTAATGCACGCGCTTGCTGATCGCTTGCAGCACCTCGACGTCGATCACCGCCGCGCTTCCGTAGTTCCCGTCGTCCTCATACTCGTCGTCGCCGATGATGCCCTGCGCACGCTTCGCCGCTGCGAGTATGAGCGTTGCTTGGCGAGTTATGCGCGGGACGATGTGCCGCGTGTAGAAGCTGAGGATGGAGGCATTTGCGTTGACCTTGTTCGGGTACAGGATCTGCGGGATATCGAGTGGCTTTAAGATGGGGGCTGGAAGTTCGGCCGGATCTGTGAAGGGATATTCGTCCGGGCTGCGACCGTATAACGCGAGGATCAGATATTGATGCAAACGGGCGAAAGATGATATGCACCTTGTGTATCTCCGTGCCTTAGCTGCAAGACTCAATACGTCAGCGAGATCTGCGTGTCGGAGGCATCAACACTAAAGCGTACCATGGAACGACTCAATCTCCATCAAGAACCATTCCAACCAACTGCCCTTGAACCCGACATCCAGCAGCTCCTGGAACTCACCGCGCCGGTACATGCGCGGGTTGTGCGCGAACTGGGCGCGCTCGATCAGGCCAAAGATGATCGTGTCCTCCAGACGGGTGAGGATGGACCGTATCCTGTCCAGCGACAGCGGGTCGTCGGTGAGCGTGAAGTTCTGCTGGGCTGCCGCCATGATGGTTAGCGAGAGAGGCGCGACGGTCGTGCTAGGGCACAGTGACGAGTCAGGTTAGCGTCGGATGGTGGCTTGCGAAGCCTCTGATATCTACTCGAGGGAGGCATTTGGACTTCCGACTAGGTCAACTCCATGGTGCCAAATCCCAGGCGCTGTTCGCAAGGACCCGCGTGTCGTTGGTAAGATGGAAAATCAGAGCAAGTCGTCTCACGGTCGTGACTGTCGGCGTTCACGGTGCCGAAGCTGGCACCTGTCTGGACAGTAGCATCCAAGATACATCCTGTCGGGTTCGCACTGGCGAGGCAAACACATCTCATTGTGGTACCATCACTGTTTGCTAATCAGAGAAAAACACCGTCTCCCGGTAAGAGCTTCAATAGAACGGTTTTTAAAGAGGTCTGCAAGCGTGGGAAAGCTGACCTGGTGAATACTCTGGGCGCTTGTGCGATCCACCGCCTGCAACGTCAGAACAGAACTTGAAGTTGAACCTTTGCCTTCGTATTAGCTCAGTCTCTCCGTTCCTGCGCATGCTGTACAGCTCAAACTCGAAGGCGCAAATGCGTCTCGATGGACGTGGAATGCCAGCTCTGCATATACGGATGACATCATTTTTGCAAGAGGCACGGCCGATATATCCGTGCTGAAGTTGGCTTTTGTGTCGCAGTATATTCTTATCCATCGCTCCTAGTATGAAGACGAATGTCGCAGCAAAAACCCTGTTAACTGGAGTGGCTTTGCCTTGCCGTCATAGCGGTACAGGCATACGCAGGCGATGGGAATCCAAGAGACAGCTTCCGAGGCAAATGACCGTCAATGTCTCCGTCGTGCGTCACTTAAGTATTGGCTTTAAGCACCACCTGCACTAGCCGGTATGGAGGCGGCACAAAGTTGTACAGCTCGTTTTCACGCTATGTCTTATGTGGTAGTCGAGTTATCAGCTGGTACAAAGGGAATTCTCATTGACTTCGCAATTTCGCAAACGTCCAATTGTACTTGGTCTCTAAAAAGGCCTGTCATATGAGTCCGGCTCAATTGCGACTTGCATGCCCTTGGTTCAACGGTATTTTATCCCTTAGGCTAGCAGCTTGACCAGCTCCGCTCAATCCGAAGCTGGGCATTCGACGTGAAGACCTTGCATTGCACAACAAGTCTGCCAAGCCTGTACGAACTGGGAAATGCTCTGCTTCTGACTCCAGCGGTCTTCCGTGCTCCTCTATCTGATATGACTCATCCCGCTTCTTCACGGTTCAGGAATGCGCTATTCTTGGTTCTGCTCAACGCAAGAGATAGGATGGCGCTCAGCTGGCCATTATGTCTAGATGCAACGCTCGGTGGCCGCACCTGCCGTTTATCTCGTTGAACGCTGGGTTGTATACTTGCTTTGCTGGTCGCTATGTCGAGTCATATTGTCAGGCGGGATGAGAAACGATCGCTTGCAACAGTGACCGGAGGAGGGCGGCCGACCGTGTATTCTGATCGACGTCACAAATTACAAGGTAGAGGAAGTTCTCGGAGTGAAAGTCAATTAACAGCCGAGTTTGTGAACAGTTAGGGTTGACGTGATGCAACATGCTCGTTCTTTAGATGTCCCGACGTGCAATCGTTGGCCCGCAAACGTACTTGTGCTCCCGCTTGCTCGCTCCAGCTTTCCAGCTTTATATGATATCATAACGCAAAACAGAATTTGAAGTCAGCGACGTTGGGGGGAGGGGGGATTGCTGAAATCTCATCCGATGACCAGTCACCGACCCGGAAGCATTGTCAATTGCGGCCCTCGACTCCGCGAAGCACGTTCCACCGACCGCTTCTTTGGGGCAGCTCCTCTCGGGCGATCCGTGATCATTTGACGGGGGTCCTCCCTAGTTCCGTCTTGATAAATACCGGCCAACGAGCGTCGAGTTCATCCGGACCCTCTTCCGATCCTACACTTCGAGCATCCCGTCTACAGTACTCGTCGAGAAAAATGGCACCTCCAGCTGCAACTCTCCCTCAGCGCACGGACGAGACGATCTTCGCGTCGAAGGTCAACATCAAGATGAACGGGGCACACGCAAACAATGGCGCGACGTACGATGTTCTCGAGGATTATGAGGGAAACTACCGCTTCGCCCCTATTGAGGAGGCGCAGGTCTCAAGGGCCATGATCAAGCGGTGAGTGCTTCATGCGATGCGGCTGACACTGCTTATATACTGTGTGCATCTAAAGGTACTTCAACACGATGTACGAGCGGGCTGTGTCAGACGTGGTAATCATCGGAGCGGGCAGTGCAGGATTGTCCTGCGCATACCACCTTGCGAAATCTCGTCCAGACTTGAAGATTACTATCATTGAGGCTAATGTCGCTCCTGGTAAGCTGTACACATTCACAGCAGCGGAGGGCATCAGATATTCACACACCGATTAGGCGGTGGTGCCTGGCTAGGTGGCCAGTTGATGACGCCTATGGTACGTCTGCCCGACTTTGAAAATCCTTCGCGATCGTAAGCGTTCTTTGCAGATCGTCCGAAAACCCGCGGACCGTTTCCTCACCGAGATCGGTGTCCCCTTTGAGGACGAAGGCGCCTTCGTCGTCGTCAAGCACGCCGCACTCTTCACCTCCACCATCCTGTCGCGCGTTCTCACGTTCCCGAATGTCGTCCTCGTGAACGCCACCGCTGTCGAGGACCTCATCGTACGCACCGACTATGCCGGCCAGCAGCGCGTCGCGGGCGTCGTCACCAACTGGACGCTCGTTGCGCTCAACCACGACACGCAGTCGTGTATGGACCCGAACGTCGTCACCGCTCCGGTCGTCATCAGCGCGACGGGCCATGACGGACCGATGGGCGCGTTCTCTGCGAAGCGCCTCGTCAGCATGGGTCTGCTGAAGGAGCTCGGCAACATGCGCGGACTCGATATGAACAGGGCTGAGCCTGCCATTGTCAACGGCACCAGGCAGGTTGCACCGGGTCTGATCATGACGGGCACGTTCATTTTCCTCGATGCGCTTGGATGTGGCTCACGTGTGGACGTTCAGGTATGGAGCTCTCGGAGCACGATGGCTCGAACCGCATGGGCCCGACGTTCGGTGCTATGATGGCGAGCGGAATCAAGGCTGCTCGTGAGGCTATCCGCATCTTCGAGACCGCTCAGATCGCCGACGGCAAGGTGGTGGGGTGAATGTCGAAGTCCGCAGTAAATGAGAGAGGCGAAAGAGGAACTCAAACGTGTAATTTTCACTGTAGTTGAACTATGTAGCCGCACAAAACGCTGTCGTATTACTAGTAATGGCACACTGGCACCGAGTTAGTGAGGGATAATCCGAGGTTGATGGATGCAATTCCTCACGAGCCAGAGGATTAGAGTGAGCTTGACTCGTGTGAGTACTTGAGTACTCAATGAGTGCTGTCGCGACTGTCCTGTCCACTTTTCGTTCATCGATAATTTCTATGTGATACCAGGAGCAGCATCTATTCCTCGTATATACTTCTAGACTTGAATGTACATCTTCTCCTTGAGCATCGGATTCGGATGGCTGCCAGCATGGCGCACCAGGACGAACCAATTGCTCACTAGCAACTCCCATACCACTGTGACATCGGCTCGGCGACTAAACCGCACCAGCATAGTGCGTCTTCACCGGGCTATCTCTATAATATAGAGGCATCGATCGGGCTAATATGAATATTCCTGATGAGAAGTGCAGTACAGGAAGGGAGAATGGTCTAGTATGACGTGGCTTACGAATAAGAGAGGACGAGTGGAGAGCGAAGACCAGGAACGAGAATGATGCGAGTATAGCATGCGACGAGAGATGCAGTGATCAGTCCTTATCAAATGCCGAGGACCGCGACTGCTCGACCAGCGACAGCGAAGCGATATATACGCCATGCGACGAATGCAGAGATCGAGAGGAAATTCGCGTTTACGAAGTTGCCCAAACCTCCCTCCACGCCTGCCCACTCCGCACGCACACCTCTCCCACCGCGCGCCACAAGCCTGCGATGGGTCCAAACCCATATCCATATCCGACGCCAAAATCAAGGCCGGGCAAGTCCATCGAGATCGCCAGCCCCGCACGCAGAGCCCTGGTCGCATCTTCTTTCGCGCTCAGGAGAAGCTTGTGCGTGCCGTGCAGCGTGGGCGGGAGGTCGGGTGTCAACTCCAAGTCGCGCTCGGTATCGTCTGGGGACGACGAGTCCGTCGAAAGGGACGCCTCGGAGATCGTAGGCGAGGCTGGAGCGAGTTCGACCTTGTGCCCGGGAAAGAGCACGGACTCGGCGTCCTCAGCGTGGGGCGGGACGTGCGTGAGGAGGCGGAGCGCAGGCTCGTCCAGGTCCAATGCGAACAGCTTCGAAACCAGCGATAGTAGCGGGATGCGCACGCGCGGCTGCATTGTGTGTTTCTCAGCCCTCTCCATCGATGCCCTCGCTCGGGCCGAGTATCCTGTCAAACTACTCCCCGTCGTCGCTCGTGATAACGTGCTCCGGGAACACGGAACGAGTCGCATGCGAGAGTGAGCCTGATGAAGTGGCTGCGTGCGCCGTGTCTGCTGGGAAGGTGTGTCGAGGGCGATGCCCCAGCGGCCATGGCGCTCAATCTCCTCTTCAAGGACCCACGATTCGGTACCATCTAGGTCCCCATCTAGAGCCAACGGTGACGGCGAGCGTCCATCCCAATCCCAGAGCTCGACGTCGGGATCGGAGTCATCTGTGACTACGCATGGCGAACCGGACAGCGGCGATGGTGAACGAGCACTCGTACTGAGACTGAGGTTCTGAGTCTCGATGGCATGATGCGAGGGATGATGACGTGGGCGGGGACGTCGTCGAGTGTGCGAGCGCGAACGCGAGGAGCCCGGGGAGAGTGATGAAGACGGAGAATAGGAGCTGGGGAAGTCAGTCGGCACGGACCCAGAGAAGAGCGTAGAGGCTGGGCTGGGCGGAGCGGAGGAGGGATTGGGGAAGACATAGATGGAGTGATCGCCGAAAGTGAGGTCGATGGTGGGCAGATCGACCTGCTCACGTTCACTCACCGTTCGGACGGACGGCGAGGGGGTAGAGGAGGACTGATGGCGCGCAGGAGGCGTGTAGTACGTCGCCATAGCTCAAGATATGCACTAACGCTGATGAAAACCACTCGCCGGTCGGGAGATGGTGCTGTTAAGTGCGCACGTAGGTTTGGGAGACGTGAACGACCGGACTCGGACACAAGCTGCGCCTATAACTGCCCGCTCTCGGCTAAGGTTGCAACGTTGAACGTTGACGACGCGTTTCGTGCGTGTTGTGCAAAATGCTGTCGTGAAACCTTGTCAGATGATGATCAGGCAAGGATGGGATGGAGCCCAGATGGCGATGGACGCACCTCAGCGGACCTGGTCCGCGGCTACAGGATGGCCACCGCGTGGCGTAGCAATTGAATCCTTTTTGTGTATTCTGTGGGATGAATACAGCTGAGACGTCCCTGCCACGGGACAGTGCACCAAACACGGTGAGGTGAACGAGAGAGGGCAAGAGTACCGCCTGCAGGTCCGCCGGGGGCGGACGCGGAGGACTGGTGGCGGTGGCCCTCATCACACCATCTTTCGTGTGCCAGCGCCTATTGCTTACTTTCTTCCTCTCCCCATGGGCTGTGTATATGCACTTGTTGAGAACAAGTGTGACTCATGCGAAACAGGCGGGCTTACTTGAGGTACGGTGTATTTCTATCGATGAGCGTTAACCGAGCAGTCAATTTGTGCGGACTATAATGCGGGAGAGCTGGTCGCCGCTGTGGCCCATTTTAGTTCAGCACAACATTGTCACACGTGTCACGTTGCTTTGAACTCATCCTTCGACCATGACCGCCATGGCTCTGACACTGTATTATTGCATAAAGCATGAAAGATGCACGCCTAATGAACTAGAAGTTGAACCTTCGACAACTTTATTCATGTCCGTAAGAAGATTTATCAGACGCAGAAGGTGTTGTTCTTCGAACGTGAAAAGATCGCCTTAGATTATATCGACTTGTATGCAGTGCATTGTCCTCGAATTCTGTCGAAAGTTCTGCTCTGCTCACCACAGGATCAGCCTGCCAATCTGAGCATATTACCTGAGGAGAGTCTACTCCAACGGACCACAGAGAGCTTGGAGTCTTTGGAGCCTCTTGAACCAGCCGATGCGGTCCAGGATGTCATCACGGAAGATGCGTTGGACAAGGACAAAAAGTTGATTCATCTCGTGGTTGTCCATCGTACAGCTGGTGAGTAATCTCCCGTTCCTGATTATTGTCATAATTGATTTTTGCAGCCATATCTATTCTGGCCAAACGGCCGAGCCTTTCAGTGCAGGACAAGAATTCGCCTCCGAAGCGCATGAGGATGCAGAAGGTTGCTTCCATACCTCCATTTACAGTTGCAAGGATCAGTGTGCTTGCATCCATACAAAACGACTCGGAAGATCGTGTGCTTAATGATCGTCCGAAGACCAACATGGACATTGCGCCCATAGCCCTGCTATATGAGGGATTTGGTCAGTTCCAGGACGAATTTTCTGCTTGCGAAGGGCCCTTCCAGTTGGATATCACCAGAACTGTCAACTTGATCAACTTGATGACAAAATTTGCAGATGCGATGTGCACATCCTATGCAACGGAGGATGAGCGGTGCACAAAAGCGCTTCCGCTCCTCAACGAGATTTCAAGGTCTATCATCTCGATCCTAGTATCGTTGTGGACGACATTTGTCCCTCCGAAATTCCTCGATGCAATGCATGCACGGACGGATATTCCGTATCGGCTACCGGAGCCTGCGATTTGGTCGTCGAGTTCAGGCGAGATGGAGATAGCGGAAGCGATGCTGTTGCGCAAGGCGTTTCGTATTTGGCTCATCGTCACAGGGATACCGTTGAGAAAAATGTGGCTAATGAGCATGTGTACGATGAATGGAGGGTTCCCGCTCTTCTGATCACCGTTGTAGGTGAGCTATCTGCGCTGTCAGATCGAGAACCTGAGAGCTGACTCCTGCCATCCAGGGGCCACGATCTCATTTCATGGGCTCGTCGTCCTAGGCAATCATCGCATCGTCCCTCTCACGCCCAAGCTGACTCTGACAAATCCTAATGTGGAACCTGAATTTCGGCAGCAAGTTATCCGCGCGTTCATGGCTGCCGTGAAAGTGCGCCGTCGAATACGCGACGACACTGAGACTATGCTGCGCGAGGCCGACCGTCTTCCTGTGCTCACGTTAGAGCAGATGCGGTTTCCGAACATCAGCTCCGTCACTACCGCCCAACACGGATCTCAAGCACGAACAGACTTTACCATCAAGAAATCTCTTCCTCCCTCCCACAATCGCTTCCTCTACTGCGCTAAGACACCTGAGGGGTCGGATATTCTTGTGAAGTGCACTCTTCGATACTCTCGAGAGCTGTACGAATTCTGCGCAGAGAGGGAGCATGCCCCTAAGCTGTTAGGGTTCGAAAGGATCCCTGGCGGCTGGTTCATCGTTGCTATGGAACTCGTTAAAGGCGAGCTTCTGTGCATCAGGGACACTTACAGGTCGGAGTGGAAGGCCGGTCTGGAGGGCGTTGTAAATCAGTTTCATGACGCAGGCATGGTCCATGGCGACCTTCGGGACGTCAATCTGCTCATATCCGACACAAACGAAACGAAAGCGATCATCCTGGACTTCGATTGGGGAGGAAAGGCAGGCGAGGTTTATTATCCCCTCTGCGAACCTTCAAGCGGATATCGGCTTGACCGGCATGCGGTCCTTGGCGATTACCGTCGACGATGATAATCGTACGCTGAACACCACGCTGGAAAAGTACAGTGTGCAAGACGTATAGACACTGCCGATGACTTGCAGTGCGATGTTATGAACACCGGGTATTGGTGACTGTTAATACTTTTTGCGGCATTTGACAATAAATAACTCAGGTAGAAATAGTTTCCACGGGTCAGGAACGTCACTGGGATCATCCACGGCGATGTACGCATGAGCACAGCTGCTTCTGCGGACGGTGCCATTTGCTATGATTCTGGTAATCTGGTAATTTGACGGTGAAGTCACACCGAATCGGGCCAGCCGTCTTACCAAGTGGACCATATGCGCGAATACTGGAAGCAAGAGCCTCAGAATACACCAAATACATCCCTGGCAAGGCCGGTCTCGCGAGCCGAACGGTACACATGACAAACAAAGCTGAATGCTTGTTTGGGCTTCTAGTCATTTGTCTGTGATCAGTCATCAAGGCGCACCTGTATGTACATTTAAATGTAACTATTTTCTGAAGAGCATTGACATCCCTAGCTTGACGGATCCTATCGATATGTAATGGCGCGGCGGTTTTCGATGTTGCGACCTCGGACAGATGCAAAATGCAGGCACGGATTCATGGGCCTGATGATCAGGCTAGAGACGTCAGACGGGTTTGGTCAACCGCTCTCACATTTCTGCTCTTTTATGCAAGTTGCTCTGCAAAGACTTTCTGTCATTTCTGCCTTGAAAGCACCGTTCGATAGGTAGGTATCGATAGGTAGGTATGCATGTCAATGATATGAAATTCTGTGACCTGGATTTCGACTCGCCAGAGTTTGCACACGACCATCCTGATGCCGCGTAATCAATATTTGTAGATCTAGCACAGATGAGATCGTAAAGGTGTGGAAAGCCCTGCCATGCAAGATGCATAGCTCACTTTACATTGTAGGTCTTACTGTTAGAGCAGCCATTTCCACGGAGAAAATCTCATGGCCGTCTAGCTATCCTTCTGATTGGTGGGGCAGCATGCGAGGAACCCACTCTATCACACGTAGAGCAAGATGAGGCGTAGCGACCGCGCCAATGAGGGGCTAGACGGAACGCTGTTGCAGCACAACGGAATTATACACGGTTTTCTATTGACTGGGTTGGGATAGGAAGACAACGTGCGCGCCGCCCGCCTGTTTCTCGCCCTCGGCGCTGCTCTTTGAGGCCTCACTAGCGGGATGGCGGTTGCGGCGAGCCGTTGACAATGCATGGAGGCGCGAGTGCCCGTTGATACTCGGGAGGGTGGATGCGGCGCTGGACGGCCGGGATCGTATCGGATTTCCACATACGACACCTGTGATATGTGGGAGGCGATGTGAGCTTGGCTTGTTGGTATGCGCTGTGCGGGCTGTGGGTGGGTGTGGACTGATATGACTGTCTTTGGCGAGTGACTCGATTGCTTGGGTAGGGAGATGCTGATCCTCCTAAGGTAGGGCTTACGGTGTACAACGGTGAATGAAGCATCCTCGGGGCATGTGCAATATATAGCATTACTCAGCATACGATGGTGTGCTATGTGTCCTATTGACTCACGGCCGGCGTGCACAGTGCTCGCCTAGCGGGTTCAAGGACCAGGCACATTGCGTGAGTGGTGGGTTGATAGATATCCGAGCGAGTCGCCGGGCTTGTTGGACGCATGGACCAGCACAGATATTCTGTTAGAAACGAAAACTCTGGGCAGCAGATGACGGGTGCTGTAGAATTGATTAACTCACTCACGGATTCGGAGAATTGTGTGCAGGAATGATAGAAGGAGAGAGGCGAGGATGTGTGTGACCTGCGTGGAGCATGTTTGGGGGTCGCGGGGCATGCTCTCCCAAATGGAATATTGTACTGCCACCTGAGGCCGCACGTCGATGACGGCAGCAGGACCCTTCATTTTTCTCGACCAAGAAGTGCGCATCTAGAGGAATGAGACTACCGTAATTGTTGGAGACATATTGGTCACAAACTCGCAAGCATCAGACGTTTCCGAGCGAAATGGGATGAAAGCTCGCTCCGGCTAACAGATAGTAGGTCTTCACACGTTAGAGGAGTCACTGGCGTGGACTACATGGGAACATTTTCACGAGCGAGGATTAAACACCGGATTGCGAGTGCTTGCGCCTGTTTGACCCGAGTATCAACGTGCGCCTCGGCATGATAGAGGAGAATTCTGGGAAGAGGTAGCATTGCTTCAGGAGCAGTCGAAGTGTGAGTATGAGCCTGCGAAGACCGCCGATGGACGTGCCATACCTGGGAGTACGCAGGAAGAGATAAGAATACCTGCGATATGCATTGATGGCTCATGGATCAGCCTTCGTAGAGAAAGACACTCGCTTCTCTATATTCACATTTGAGATACCGGAAATAAATATGAGTAATGTGCCTTCTTGTCGATGCATGATACGTGCACGATGAGGCCTGAGGCGTCATCGCATGCGCCACACAAAACGTCTGCAGGTGATAGTTTCATTGGTATGCCCTAACACCGCTTCATTTCTGGATGACACGTATTTGCCCGAGTCATCTTGACGCAAACTTTATGCTGCCAGGAAGCAAAATCAATGCACATCCGTTCAAACAAATCATGCATCGCAGACATGTCAGACCTTTGAAACTGCTGATACGAATTTCGCAACGCCGTAGCGCTTGAAGCATTAGTTCGCGTTATCATAACGTCGATGGCTTTGTGGGTCGGCATCCCCTAGCCTTACAAGCATACGAGAAAGTCAGGAAAGCCGCAGATTTGCTACAGGCGTCGCAAATCTCTCTGTCAAGCATACCAAACGCATGATGCATGGCATCTGATGCAAGTTGGTACAAATTAGGAATGCTCCGAGCAATGGGTTCGAGGCACGGACCTTCGTAGTCTCCTGAGGTCGACGTGCTGAGACGGTTGTCCCACCGCCCTTTTGGAGTCTATACTAGTATAGTGTTGATGGGATTGGTACCTGAAAAAGTCGATAGTGGGATGGAGCAGTGATAGTGCGATGGGGTCACCGATATAGTGGGATAGCAGCGCCGATAGCGGGATAGTGCACACGAGGTCATTCGCAGCAGGGCGGGGGTCGGGATCTCCCAATATTTGCGGCGGCCATTGATCAAATATGGCAGCGATATTGCCCGATCGGTTAGCTCATCTCTCATCCATGATCCCGCCGATGTGAGAGATAAACTGATGAATTAAGACATTAAAAACAATTTGTTATCGGATAGGTTCATTATAACTTTGAGTGATTTCAACGGGTGGCCGTCGCCCTATTTTTCGTATAGTCTGCGCGCTAATTGTGTCTACTGGGTGCTATGTGGGCGCTTAATGTCCGTGTATGGCTGAATAAATTCATGAATAGTTAAGTATTCACGGCCAAGCAGAACATCCTGAGAGGACTTCTAATTATGGCTTACCATGAAGCTGCCAAGCCCACCCCATCCCGCCCATCGAGGCGGGCGGCGGGCACTGCGGCGGGCCAATCCCTCTATCGAGGTCGTGGGAATCCCACTATCCGCGACGCTATCCCACTATGGAGGCTCCATCCCACTATCGATGCTCTATCCCACTATCCAGTATTTCAGGTACCAATCCCATCAACACTAAACTCGTCGTTACTCGCCCTTTTGGCCGGCTGCAACGAGAGGCAGACCGGATATCAGCATCCAGAGGAACCCAGAGCTTCTTTGGAAGTTGTTTGCTTTCTTTTTGGAAGATGGGTCGCTTCGCAGCAAGCAGACAACTTGAAGCTGGAGAGAGCCTGGAAGGACACCCGGAAAGCTTTGAAAAAGAACAAGCACTACTGGATTCTTCTCGAAGCAGAAGTTGATGCCAAGATGCGCGAGGAGGAGGAGGTAGTGGGTAGCTAGCAGCAAAGCTGGGTGGTGGTTAGCAACAGAGCTGGGGCGGCGAACATTCTCCCTTGTGATCAACTATACTCGTAGTCTCGGCAAACCAAAGTACGATTCATTGAAGATAAATACAACACAGCGATACAATATAGAACCTTGCAAGTTCGCAACCGCGACGCTCTGGATTCATACGATAGACAATGAACCACTGATGTTCATCACACGCCGATTCTTGGAGGGATGACCGTCCCATTCGTGTCCATCCCCATCCTGAGCATCGGCACTTCTCTTCACCCCCCCGATCAGAGCGTATGCAGAAACCTGGGCTGTGTTGTTGACTGACGCCGGCTCGGAGGCATGCTCCTCTTGAGACGACGGCATCTCAGGCGATGAGCTTGCGCTCGACAAGTCGAGATCAGATGATGAACTCGCGCTCGACGAGTCGAGATCAGATGTGTCACCGTCGACACACGAGCCCACGGGGTTGACTTTGAGCTCCGACGTGGCAACATGGATAGCCATATCCATAGGTTCCGCGGCATTGCTTTGGCCCGGTGTTGCGTGAACAGGTTCCGCTTTCGGCTGAGCCTCGACAGTATCGGATTCGTACCACTCGCGAAGAGAGGGCCGAAGCTGCGGGGATGGGTCCATCAACCGTCTCGCGTACTCTTTGAGACCAGGGACATGCTCAAAGTAGAAAAGAAGGAACGTCAGGAAGCTTTGGCCGCACAAGTACCTATCAGCAAGAAAGGGATCATACGGCCTTGCTAGGTGCTTGTCCTCTTCTGCGTCCTCGTCTTCACGTTCAATCTCCGGAGCCATCCAAGGAAAGGTTCCGACATAGTCTGTGCATACGGGAGAGTCGCGCGAGACTTCAACGGCGACATCGAAATCAATGATCTGAAGACAGAACTCATAGGTGAAGACCATGTTGTCGGGTTTGATGTCGAGACGGGCGATCCAATGATCGTGCAGGAACGTGACGCCCTTCGCGAGACCGACGGTCAGCTTGTGAAGCTGGGTTTTCAGGACGCTGGAGGTAAACGTTTTAGATTCCAGTTCCCTCCGGATGGGCTGTCGCATCGGGAGAACGATGCATTTGCCCACACTCGCGTCTATCGAATCGATCAACTGGATGATATGCTCAGAGCGAGGGGTGAAGGAGTTGAGCTTCTCGAGGAGGAGGAGCTCCTCCTTGCAGCGAAGCTTCTTCGCGACATATAGCGTACCGCTGGGGTCCGAAATCTTCCGAACCGGAAAGATGGATCTTGGTCTCTGTTGAGTGGGACTCCATTTTTAGACGCAAAACGAAGACGATATATGGGACAGCTCATACCCCGTGTGTGCCGAAATCGAAATCGAAAGACGGCACCAAAACATACTGCTCGGTCGTAAACGCCTGGTCCTGGTTACCTCCCGATCCGCCACCGGGTAGAGGCTTCTGGCCGCCACCGGCCTTCTTCTGCTTTGAGGGACCTTGTGCATGATCTTGGTCCTCATTAGGACGTTTTGTCGATGTTAATGTCGGAAGTTTCGGGACACCCTCAAAGAAAGCTCCAAGTAGCTCGCGCGAAGGCTTGTTCTCATCGATCAAGAGATCGACGTAATTGTAGAGCACTTGCATGAAAGCCTGGCATCGGAGGACCACGGAGAGCGTGAATTGTTCCTCCACATTTTTGACTTTCGAATGGACCTGTGCGATCATTAGACTCAACCGTACCATAAGCACTGCAAGTTGCCTTACGTCCGCAGGGTCTTCTTGGAAGAGATAGTAGAGTTTCGCTAGGCTGCTTCCTGACACATGGAAGGCGACGACGACAGCGCTCCCTGCAAGATCTTGCATCTTCATCTTCTTAGCGTTTGCGTTTGCAAGGCGCACGTGGTATGCTCCCTCGCAAAGCGCACCGATATAATCGTCGTCGCCGTTTCCAGACTGAATTTCCGCCAAAAGCAGGACATGCGTGTTCCTCCACCACGAGACGTCGCTCTTGGGATTGTACTTGCGAAATGTTTTGATTCCCTCGGTAACGACTTGGACAGGCACTCCCGATCGAAGCGGCCACGCTTTCGAGCCGCTAGAGGACGAAAGATCAGAGTACACCGTGTGAGAATGTGTTTAGATGACACTTACAACTTCATATCCAGGAGGACACCCTCTTTTATTGCCGCCCTTTTCAAACACATATACTCCAACAGAGGAGCGAACAGCCTCGCGACCACAATCTGCTCCCTGCCGCTCGCAAGAACATCTGCCTCTCATGTGCATAAATCAAGTTGCCCCACATCGGTCATCTCCCTCAGCTTCCACTTCCGAACTTTGTCGGCAGCCTCGGGTGCCTCGCAATCGTTGAAGTGATCTTTCAAATTGCACCACTTAAAGAGAGCTCTTAGATCGCCCGAGTCCATAAAGGGCGCGCCGGAGCGCGGATTCTGCGAGTGTCTCAGTTTTGCTCCAACCAGTCAGGTATGGGTGTACACACACATCGTCTTTCCAATGCCGATGCTTATGCAGCTTGTCGAGCAGAACCTTCACGTTTTCTGGTTGCCTTTGCGTTAGACCTTCTAGGAACACGCGGTTCAGCTCCAAGTCTTCCTGTGCGTAAGCATTGTTCTTCGTCCTCCGAATGAAGACACCCCCATACGATTCCTTAGGCATTTTATCTGGACAGCGTGAGGGGGGGAAGGCAAAAACGAGCGATACCACGGAACGCACCCATGCCGGAACTACCGAGTGACGATGGAGTGGTTGACGGTTCTATCTGCAAGTTAGATCTCCATCTTTCGGTTTGAACGACGACTTACTGGGTTCTGTTGCAGCGTGTTCCAACGGTCAGAATGTCTGCTTTGTCGGAGAAGGCGGACACGCACCAGGCTTCTGCACGAACAGTACCTCTTCTTTCGAAAGCTTTAGATTTGCTATCGTCTCCCTCACATGAAGTACTTTGAGTTTCTGATTGGAGAAGGCCTCGTTGACTTGATCCTTCAACGTTTTGGGGTCTTCATCATCAAAAGTAATGGTCGGGTCGACGCATTTCTACACTACGAGCTCATTGACAGCGATGCTGTCAAGGGCAGGCTGAAAATGTGCCTTGACCTTGTTCCTCAAGTGGTCCACCGTGTCCATGGAAGATACAGGGACTGCAGAGGGTGTTCCGATGGGCTCCTTCTCGTGATTGATGAGGAGGCACCAGATGTCCATTAATGTGGCCATGGTGGAAGTGTATTTTTTTTTTTTTTCACGAAGCGAACACGGAGCGCATCCTC